>NC_138554.1:38141752-38303291 GCF_964273705.1 Natrix helvetica
GGGGTGCAATCTTTGGGCCGTCCCTGCACTGGAAGGGTCGTCTTTTGCAGAGGAGAAGGGTGGGAGAGGAGGCAGCCCGTGCGGGATCCTCTGGGCGCTATGGTGGGATGGGGGACCCGACTGAGG
The DNA here is from genome assembly GCF_964273705.1 of Natrix helvetica. NCBI lineage: Eukaryota > Metazoa > Chordata > Lepidosauria > Squamata > Natricidae > Natrix > Natrix helvetica. Next base: position 38,141,879 of record NC_138554.1, read on the forward strand.
TGTGCAGCCCCTTGGGCGCTGGTAGAAGCGAGGGCAGCAGCGATATGGGACAGAAATGCGTGTACAAAGGGCAGAGGAGGAAGAAAAGGTGGTTGATGCTCAGTTCTCCTGCTGCACAGCAACCTGGTAAGACCTGCAGGGAGAAAGTGCTTTGATTCCCTGCAGGTGAAAGGTGAGTGAGAGTCACAGTGTGGTGCCTTTGTGGTTTCTCTTTTTCTACCCCTAATGGGGCATTCATTAGTGAGATGCCCCGTGGAGGACACCTCTCCTGCCCTGTGTAGGGCATGAAGGACATTGCATTGCATTGCCTATCTCTATATGAGACAAAGCAATAAGCTTTGGCCTCATGGTTTGGGGCAAGAAAAATAATCTGGGAGGGGGAAAATCAGCATTATTTGGAAAACTAATATTCTTTGCTTGTACCTAAGGAGATTGGACATTTGGAGAAAATCTCTCTCTCTTTCTCTCTCTCTCTCTCTCTCTCTCTCTCTCTCTCTCTCTCTCTGTCTCTGGAACTATGGGAAGGCATCTGCTTTATCCATATGTATCCTCCTATTTGTTCCAACATGCATCTCTTTCCCCCAATATATGGGGGTAGGAAAGGATAGCTTATTTTTTATGGTAAGGAGTCTTCAAACTGCTGAGTATAAGTCAGCTCTTGTAGACGGTGATGGTGACAGGAAAGTCTTTCTTGCTATATGTGAAAAGGAAATTGTTGACTTTAGGAACGCGGGCTATTCCATTCCTTGTTTGTATGTGTATCAGGTAAGATACAAATGAGCAGCTGCAGGCCTGTAACTCCCTCTTTATGTTTCCTGGAAATTGGGACACTTGTTCACAGTGGTTTGTATAATTTATGCCTGTAAGGACATATTTTGCAGAGGACAGACGCAGAAGGTAAGAGTTGGTCCCCAAACTCCTATAGGCTTAACCAGGGAGAGATTGAGACTTTGATGTAAAATTCTGAACTTTAGTGGCTGTAATCTTCTTTCCATGTATAAGAAATGAGATGTTTTTAAAGGTTTCCACAAAATACAAATCTGATCTCCCTATTCATATAGAAATGTGAGAGGTCAAGTTCTTTTGACTAAACATGAATTTTTCATACTTTTTTGTTTGCCAGACACAATTGTTGTTGTTGTTGTTGTTGTTGTTGTTGTTGTAGATTTTCCAAAAAGCAACTTCTTAACTTAGTAGCTATTTACTTCAGTAGGGACCCATATACTCATCTGAATCTCTATTTTGATATGTTCATCTTTGCTTCCGTCTTAGATGACCCAATAATTTGGAGTCTTATTACCTCTGGTTCGTTTTCTGAATAAGATAAGTCTTAAATCCTCAGTATCACATTTTAAAATTTCATGAGAATGTTTATTAATGTCCAACACTTACCTGTTTTTGCAATATCTATAGTATTTTAACGTATTTCTAATTTGCATCTTCACCTGATAGGTGAGGGAATTAAGTGATACTATCTCATATGAATCTATATTTTATGTTTGAAAGAGATTATTATGAATATATCTTGTTCTCTATTCTAGGTCAGTCTTCCGTGCTATGGTGTTCAGCCTTCCCTTCAGGTGTTTTGGACCACAAATGGAGATTATAATAGTTGCCATCCAATACATCTGGAGGGTGCCAGGTCAGGGACAGCTATCCTAAGCACAATGTAAAACACACTGATTCTTTCGCCTAAGGCTGCATGCATTGTATTGATGTTGTGATGTGTTGAATTATTTTTGGTAAGAAAGGAGTAACAAATTTTGATACCAGGCCTCTGCCATGCCTCTTATTGTTATTTTAGCATCCATGTATGCAGCAATATGATGCTAATAATTTGTGGGATGGGTGAGAGGACTAGAGGACTTAGTAGTATTGATAAGCTAGCACTGCACAGATGGCTTTGCACATGCACGTTTAAATGAGTTCGTGGCACCAGTAGGATGCATAGTGCAACATTTATCACATGGACCCCTTCAGATGTGTTGAGATCAGAACATTCAGAACTGCTAGCCATTCAGCCACAGATGAGTAATTGTGAATTCTAGATGTTGTGATTCCTCTGTATCTGGAAGGTGACATGTTAAGAAAGTCTGGAATAATGACAATTTTTTGGAAAAAAAAAACCTGGCATTTTATGAAAGGAAGACTGAGACCTAGCACTGATGGAAACAATGTGAGGTCTAGTGGCTTAGTTTAGAGAGCTTTGGGGATCAGAGTCCTTAGTTTTTGTGGGAACTGAAGCTGCAGTCAAAACAAGAGAGGCCTTATATTGCAGATGAGCTAGTACAAAGACCTTGGGCTTACAACCACACTAATTTTGTATTGGACATGAATTTAAAATGTGCATCTATCTGAAATGAGAATTGGAGCAAAACTATCTAAACACAGTGCTCTTCCATATGCATAAGCATATCTGTATATACAAAGCAAATTTTGGTCTATAACTCTCTGGTTGCTACAGTTCTTCTCTGGAGGAAAAAATCCTCCCTGTTTCTAAGCATTTGGTTTCTCAAATGGTCTCCTTAAATTATATTCCCCCCCCCTTTTTTTGTGCTTCTGGGACCAAGTGATCCATCAATCAGTTCAGCTTACATTCGTAATGTTTCTAATAACTGTATTTGCAATTCAAGGAAGGGATAGAAAAAGTTTGAGGCTTTGAGGGCTAGAGTGCATTAAAGAACAGGTTATGACCGCAATTGAGCCCAAAATTTATGTTGCTAAGTGAGGCGGTTTTAAGTGAGTCCTGCCCCATTTTACAACTTTTCTTGCCACAGTTGTTAATTGAATCATTGCAGTTGTTAAGTTAGTAACCCAGTTGTTAAGAAATCTGGCTTCCCCATTGACTTTGCTTGCCAGAAGGTTGTAAAATGGGATCACATGATCCTGGAACACAGCAACTGTTGTAATATGTCACAGTTGCCAAGCCTCTGAATTTTGATCATGTGAACATGGGGATGCTGCAACGGTCATAACTGTGAAAATGGTCATAAATCACTTTTTTCAGTGCTGTTGTAACTTTGAACGGTCACTAAATGAACTGTTGTAAGTCAAGGACTATCTGCACACACTCCCATTATCTAGCTTGCAGTTCTGTGTGTATCTTCTCTTTGCTGGCTCCCTTCAAAAGGGGTGGAGTGGGGTGATTTTCTTGAATTTGATCAAGAAGGCTTTCTTACTTTTGAGAATAGAGACGTATGTTGGATGTAGTGCCCTCTATTGACTGTATAGCAGATTTTATGTAAATAGGTACATCAGACCATGTGCATAATATATATTTTGACAAGTCTTTGCTCCTCTTCTGCTTCCATACAGCAAGGCCTCATCAGTCTAAAGTTGGCAGTTAGGTCAAAGGGCACAGTGTTCAGGGAGCTTTGAGGACTGATCTTTTTCTCTTTACTTCTGAGTAAAAGGTAAGTTGGTTCTATGGTTAGGACAACGGATGTTTTTTAGGTAATCTTGGAAATAAGTGTCATTTGTCTACAACGGGGGTGTCAAACTCAAGTCGTCACGGCGATGTCATGTGATGTATCGGGACTTTTTTCCCCTGTGCTAAACCAGGCGTGGGTGTGGCCAGCATCCAGCCCACCGGCCAGGAGATTGACAGCCCTTGTCTACAACATTTGTGTCACCCCCATGCACTAAGATTTACTAATTTAAATACCTAGAGCCTTAGAGAAAAGAATAATGTTTCCCTCCCCTTTATGAACACCGCTTTTTGGTGTGAGTACTGAAGGCCCATCTTAAGCATCAGAGTTCACAATGGAGCAGCTGTTAGTAAGTTTAATTTGAAAACTGGTGTGAGAAGAAGCTGAGAAGGCTATCATTAAAGTATCTTGGTTTTTTTTAAAAAAAAAAATTTAACTTGGCCTCCTCAGTTTAGCTTGGTTCTCATTCTCATTCATGTCTTATGGTTTTTTTTAAGGAGTCATGCTTTCCTTCCCAAATCCCCTGAAAATTCTTAGGATATAAAGTTATTGATGTCGGCATGCATGCTTTACCAGCATTAAATCGATGTTGGATCCCCAAAAGTAAATATTTCTTGCCTTAAAAATCATAGTATACTATGATATCACTATCCATGCATCATACAGTTAGATCTTTCTGCTACTATGTTCTAATGAGTCATGTATTCTATCTAAGATTGTACTGGTTGGTCTGTTGCTGGGATTTTTGTAATTAGTACATTTAAAAACAACAAACACTGAGATTACTCAAAAATTGACTCAAAAATAACTAATATAAATAATACAGATTCACATATTTTTGCATGTTTTATATACTGTGAATTATTTTAAAAAAATAAAGAGAAATGGTAGCCAGCTAGACAAGTCATTCAACTGCTTCCCAGCCTTTGATTCTCAAGTCATTGTCATTAACTGCTGGAATTTTATTAGGAATTGATGCATGCCTTCATATCAGTAAGGACCCTAAATTGCTGTGCTCTGCATCCACTATGAACTTTCATGTTTGCATGGCAGCCCAAGTGACTGGACTAAAACCTAAGCATTAATGGCTTATAACTTTGCATGTTGAAAGGCTGGAAATCTCATTGGTTGGCTGCCTTGTGTGCCAGATAATACTTTGTACAGCAGTTGTACTTTGCGATGCTGCATGCATTTTTTTCCTGCACTCACCCATTGCTTGGTAGCTTGCAATCCTTATTCCATCTGCTTCTTGCATCTGTGATCTGCTTATTGGTAGTGCTTTGAATCTTGTGTAGTTTGGCACAGGCTTTATTCTATTAGCAATTGTTAGAACTTGATGCATTCATTTATGCAGACTGTTGCATCAAGGGAAATAGTATGACTGTCCATAGCCAACAGAATACAGAAAGCATATTTCTTTCAGAAGTGATTGTGCATTTGTTCCTAGTCCTCATGGCATCAAAAATTATTTGAATAAGTCTCATAAAATATTTTCCCTGACTCCTGGAATGTTTCCATGGTATTTTCTTCATCCATTTCTACTTTCTTCTGTTTTATTTTTTTCCAGAACTTGTGGGGAAGTTGCAATACTTCTTTCTTTTATATTACTTGCATATTGATGCTAGTTTTTGTGGATGCACAATTTTGCAGGGAACTGATTGCATACCTTCAAACACTACCCTTTGTTTGAATGCCCACATCTTTTAAACCCTCAGTGGTCACCATTCATATGTTGAAAGCAAGCGTAACAGAAAGATTTTTTTTTTCAAGAGTGCAAGAAGCCATGTTATTGTTTTAGGCCAAGATACCCTAGAAAAGGGATAGAGAAGGTTGTCCTCAAGTGACTTTTTAATTTAAAAAAAAATTGCAGGATTAGAATATGTAATTCTGGTTAAACAGTTATTATTCTATTCACTTTTCCATGTTAATATGCTCTTGAGTCAGCATGGAAGAGGCACTCAATTCAGAGGTGAGTTCCTACTGGTTTGGACCGGTTCGGCCTAGTAGGCCTACCATGCCCCCGAACCAGTTCTATCCTCAGGGCCGCCATCTTGATTTTTGGTTCTGCGCATACACAGAATAACCTTCATTGCAAAAATCGATATTTTTCCTTTTCTACCGTTGTGCACATAGGTGCAAATGCACACACACGTGGAGCACATGTCTGGTGTGCAAGCAAAGTGAGTGCAAAGAAATTTACGCACCAAACTGGCAGCAATGCCGGCAACAACCCACCCCTGACTCAATTGCATTAATAATTTCTTAGTTTGGAATACTGTAATGCTTTTTTGGGGACATAGCACTTAGATATGTTTATTACGATGTGTTAAAATGTATAGGCCTCTCCACCTTGGCTGTGCCTGTCATTTTCATCTCCAAATTAACACTAAGAGTTAAAAGCTGGTGTTAATTCAGAGTGTGCTTGTGTTCATGTGGGGCAGGAAGAGAACCTGATCTCACAATTAAACTAGAATGTAATTTGTTTGGATTTAACTTAGTATGGTTACTTGTGTTGTATGATAATATGTTTTGTGGTTTGCAATCCATGATGTATTGTTTAAGATTATGTGTGAACCACTTTCTGGTTAAAAAGCTCTGCAGTTTACTATTAATGTGAATCTATTCTCTGTGTGTAGGATCCAAGGCTTAGGGAACACCCACCCGCCCCCCAATTTGGTTTACTACAGATGCATTGAATTACAGCTCCCATCATCTCCAACCAGTGAGGACATTTAGTACTGGATAAAATATGCAAAAGATGGCAGGAATTGTAGCCATGGAACAACAGGAAGAGATTTAATTCAGAGGTCTGGGTTACAATGTTGTGAAGCTGGTTTTAAAAAATGGGGGTCCCCTCCCCTCCCCTCTATGATCAGGAACAATTGTGATCTATTTCATCAGAGATATCTGTGAAAGTAAATATAACAATTGCAGAACCATTTAACATATTAAAATTATAATACAAAGAAATTGAAATAAAACCCGTTTTTTTCCTTCAGTACACCCCTGGATACAGAATACACTACAATAGTTGGTAATAGAATGTCAGGTATTGAAACAAGCATCTACATTGTTTGCTGTTTTGCTACCAAATGTTCAGGTGCTTGCTTTGTCTCTTTGTTAAGTTTTTCTTCTTGAGAAATAATGGGAAATAGAAAGTTTTCCAGTAGATGCCAAGACTGATCTGCCCATGTCTTATATTTCAACCATCTCTTGCTCCATTCTTTCTCCTCCTGCTTTACATTCCAATATTGATCCAGTACATTGTAGCAAGGGAGGAACTGAGATCTCACTGTATGGATGAAAATATATCTTTATTTCCTGTTTACTGTAACCCTTTGCAGAATGTACCTTTCCAGTTTGCTGCACGCAGTCCACTGTCTCACCACAGTGACATTATAGGCAGCAACCTGTGTTCAGAGAGCGGCTTATTCAGTTGGGCTCCATCAGCACTCATTCTGCTGTTACAACTTTCTCTGCTCTGTGCAAGCTTTTGGTTTTTATTTTTGTGTTTCTAATTTCCTGCAGGTAGTTGCATTCCTGAGACAGGCGCACTTACTTTTAGCAAGTCATCTGCAAGTCATGCCTGCCTCTGTTCCTCTTTACAGAGAGGTGCACCACCCCATGCTGCTTCTCCTGTCCCAGGGCTCTTCCTGCATTTCCTGCGTGGCACGTGCATAATTGTGGCACATGCCTCAACACACAGTCATAGAATAAGTAACGGTGTCTGGTTGGTTTGGTGCTGGAAGGATGGGAGTGGTGGCACTGCATATAATTATATACACAGATAACTCCCAAAGTGAGTCTAGAAGAAAAGAGCATAGCCTGATGTGTAGAATTGAAGCTTTCTATATAGATACTTTTTAAGAGCTGGGGGAAATAATATCTGTTTTAAAGAAATATATTTAAAAAGAGAGACCCATATAAAATCACCTGATCATGGTTTTTTTTTAAATGCTATCCAAATGGCTTGACTACAAGTGCAGTCCTCTGTTCTAGCCTTCCCTAACTTGAGAAATGAATTATAGTTGGAAATTCTGGAAATTGTCTTCTCAGCCCACAATAGAGGGCATCAGATTGGAGTAGGATAATATATTTGCATATACAGACAGAGTACTGAACTCAGTAGGAAACATATTTGAGTAGACTTAACAGTTTGTACCATGGATTTTGGGACAGGTATGTATGTGTTTCCATAAGTGGTGTGCTGGGTTTTCAGGATCAGGCCACGAAACCTCTTAGAAACCCCTAGAAACTGAAAAGCAGGTATCTGTATTTTAATGTAAGAAGAAGAAGGATGCAAGACCTCCTGGATGTGCCATTTTCTATCAGTGGGCTGCAGAATTGATTTTGGAATTAAGTTGTGTCTTTTGTTTTAATAACATAAAATGGGGAAAATATTTGGGAAGTTTATTCAGGGCAATATTTGACTGGTAGAATGACAGGTTATGTTCAAAAGTCAAAGCAGGTCTGAGCTGATTGCATTGCAGTTAAAGACAATAAAAATTTGGGGGTGCCTGGGACTTGGAAACGGAGTAAGCTTGAAGATGTTCTTCTGTCAACATGTTTGGCTGCTGGGCTAGGCAACTGGGTCTCCCTGCAGAAGGGGAATAGGAGGAGAAATGATAGAGCTCAGTTATTGAGGGATTGGAAAATCCCTGGGAACCACATTTCCCATCATGCATCATTGTTTATTACATATTCCAGTCTTCTTTCTTCATATGCAGGCAAAGAAGCCTGTCCAGGACAAGTTTTTGCTCTGAGCATCAAAAACAGGGAAAGAAAGTTGCACCATACATTTATGCATTTCTGATTTCCCAATAATAACCTTCTTCAGCTATCTTAGTCAAAATCATGATTTTGTTCGTCTTGAAAATTAAATGCATTGATAAGACCATGTTACACTTACGAAGTTAGGCTTACAATTGCTTAAGGTGTAAAGAGGACATAGATGAACAGAGAATCTGACTTTAGAAGTATACAAGTACTAGATGCTCCTTAGCACTCAAAATCAATACTTCCCGAATGATTGCCTCTCCTTGTTCCCCTTGGTTCAGTTCACAGGTCTGCAGGAAAACAAGCCTGCTTTTGCTGATCTTTGGAGGAACACTTTTAGTGTATTCTATTGAGATATTGAATATCTACAAGATTCCAGCTCTCTTGCCATGTCTGAAGCCTTGTTTCTCTCTCATTCAGCTTGGTGTACGGCGGATCCCGAAGCTCACATCCAGACACAGATATTTTACACCGCCAAGCATATGCTACTCCTCATCCTCTGCAGGGCTATGCCACAAACCATCACCCAGCAGGTACGGTGGCTGTCTTGCCATTACCCTTGAAGCCTTAACAATAAATGTTTTTAACTATGTATTTTCTTCCTTCTCTCACCTACTCACGTTTTCTTATGTTCCCTCTGTGCAGATCTGGATACACTGATGTTATTTTGCTTTCATTTCAGTTTCACTTTATTTATTTTGCCTTCTCTATCCCTCTTTTATTCCAAGAGTAATCTCTGTGTTACCAAGATATCAAGTTAATATTTTAAATATGCTTAACATATCTTTTCTTAACCAAAACATAGGTTGGATTGTCAGCCAGAACAGTAGCATAGGGAAAATTAAGAAAGGTTGACTCTTTCTTGCTTGCTTTAATTTTTCTGGTGTCCACCTAGGGGCTTCTTCTTTTTTTTTGGCATTTCTATTTTCTGCTGTTTAATTCTCTTTCCAATGATACATCTTTGAATGAAATGCTCAGACTCAAACTGCTCTGGCAGCTGGTATTGATTAACCAAAAATGTACCCCATGCTTAAGATGTGAAAAGATGCATACTGCTCAGATAGAGAACTTTGTTTCTATGTTCCTCAGTTTCTCTAAGATCCAGGCTTGGTTTTTTCCTGTCACACAGCCCCAGGTTCCCCCAGTTCCTCATACGTTCTTCGATTCAGCTTGCCTGACTCTTCTCTCTTCTTTACCAGAAGTTTATTAGGTCAATAGTTTCTCATTCCCCCCCCCCCTCTGTCTGTCTGTGCCTGGCTTTTGACTGATTGCAACCCTCCCTTCTGCACTAAAACAAGTATTCTATAGCTGCTGTGCCTTTTGATGTCTAATGTTTGTCTTGTCTCTCTGTGGTTCCTCTGACAGGCATAATGCTTGTCAGCTTGTAGGCTCCCTTGCCTGTCCCCTGTGATGAACCTCTTCCTGTTTTCTTTCGCTGTATCTATCATCTCCTTTTCACTGATTCTTAGCACTTCACATCCTTTATTTCTTCTTCTTTTTCATTTCCTTCTTAGGTCTTTCTGGCTTATTCGAGACTGGGCTCCATCATGCCAGCAGTGCCACCCCCGATGCTTCTGTCATGAACCTCATTTCAGCTCTAGAGTCACGGGCACCACAGCCAGGCCCTTCTGCTTCCTCCCTGCTGTCCCAGTTCCGCACTCCATCCTGGCAAACAGGTAATGTCTGTCAGCATCATGGAAGGAACCGCAGATGTCTTTTTCTTGATACTTCTGTGAAGTTGCTTTATACATCGCTTTATAAATCAATTGCAGTATACCATATTGTAATTGAAGCAAGGTTCATCATAAATAAGCAAATAAATGAATTAAGTGAAATACTGAGTGCTCTCGCTCAACTTTATTGAACTAAACCATTTGGGTAGTTTGCGTAATGGGCTGAATATTTGGATAGTGAGATGGGTGGCATACAAATTTAATGAATAAATAATAAAGCATAAAATAATCAAAGATTGGGTTCATATAACTTGTTAAAAATCTAAGATTAAAGCTCACCTTAGCATGGAGTGCAAATTCATCTGCTGGGCCTTTAATTCACTTATTTAAATGTGTTGGGCAAACCCAGGCATTAAGTCAGAGTCTCGATCCACCCAGCTTGGAAGGGCAATCTGTTTCCCTCTTTATGATTGGGTATTCATAAAGTGTAGCAGTATAGCAATGAGAAGTTTTCTAGAACTCACACTCCAAAGTAACTGGAAGGCCCCTGATTGCCTGTCACTAAACTAGCCCCATCAAACTTGCTACAGGCCTCCAAGGTCTTAGGCCAGCATCCTCTCCTCCCTAGTTTAATGGACATTGCGCAGAATTAAATTTATAATCTTCTGCTTGAAAAGTTGTGCTTTGTCACTAAGATGTGGCCTCGTCATAATTGTCCTAGCTAGACATTAGCTTTGGGGATGAGGGGACATTAATGACATGACATGAGGAAATATGCTTTATCAACCCTTTGGCATGCAGTGGGTGAATTTCACAGAACGTTAGGCAAGGCTAAAGTGGGATTAGGTAGCTTGTGATTCAGCATATTATGGGAATTCAGCCATCATCTTCCTATGTTGTATAAATCTGATTACTACATTAAGCCATAACATGATTATTTCTTTGATTGTAACGTGGAACTATACAGTTTAATTAGTTAACTTGTGGTTAGATTAAGTGTGTTATGCTTCATCATTACTCTCCAGTAAGTACTGTGAGTTTGAGTTTGCCTTTATGGATAAGCTTTTAATTTGGTACATCATATCAAAGCACCTAAACAAATACTCTGTTTTCTTTTTCTTTAAAGCCATGCACACTCCAGCGCCCGCTGAGCTCTTCATCTCGGGGGCCCTCCCAGGTTCTGGCACCTTCCCTTCCTCATCAGCGCTTTCTGCTTACCAGCATCCGGCCTCTTTCAGCGGACGCAGCTTCCCAGTCACGTCATCCCTGACACTCCAGGATGCTACTTTCAGCCCAACATCCAATGGCCTACTGTCCCCCCATGACCCTCTACTTCACATCAAATCCTCTCAGCCCAGTGTTCCTTCATCCCTCAGTTTTGACAGACTGGGCAGTGCGGTATTGGGTACGGGATTGCCCTCTCAGAGCTCAGCATATCGTAGTGCTCAAGAATCAGCTTCCCGCCACCTCCCCTCCCAGTTCAATCTTTTGTCATCCTCGCTGGGACCATCTGACCAGACATCCCAGCTTTACAACACTTCAGTCTTCTCCAGTTCCCCTGCCTCTTCCATTGAGCGGGCCATCCCCCGGCAAGATAGCGTGATCAAACATTACCAGAGACCTTCCAGTGCCCAGCCGCAACTGCCCGCTGCCCATTCTCTCCAGCATTATCTAAGCTGCGGGGGTAGCTACCAGCAGATGCCCCACCGCTCCAGCCTTTCCTGCAGTCCCCTTGGCGATCAGTCCCCTGCCAGCAGCGAAGGCTCTCAGCAGCAGAAAACCTCTCAGGCTACGCGGCAAGAGCCCTCTCAAAGCTACCGTCCCATTATTCAGTCTCCCGGCTATTCTGGTACCACCTCTTCTTCAAAATCCAAGAGTTACTCGGCTTCCCGCCAACCACCCCGTTCTACAGCCACGCCCAAGTGCCAAAGCAACTACAGTTCATCCACACCCAAGCCCAGCTCTGTCATTGCAAGCCAGTCACAGGCCTATTCACCTGGTCAGCCTCAGAGTCTCCTTTCCATGAGCCAAACACAGAGTTACTCTGTCAGCCAGCCACAAAATCTCTCTTCAGTTAGCCAGGCCTCACAAGGCTTCAGCAGCAACCAAGCCCAGGACCTCACAAGTGTGAGTAAAGCTCAGAGTTATTCCAGCAGTGGACAAGCTCAGCAGGGCCAAGCTGGGCAAGGAGGACAAGGACTGCAGACATGTCAAAATCAGACTTACTCTCCTGAGCAGCTACAAGGGTTATCATACAGTGTTCAAACTGAGCCCCACGTTTCTGTCAGCCAGACACCGAGCTATGTACCAGCTCATTCTCAAGGGATGCCCACAGCTAGCCCATCGTTGAGTTACAGCACTGGCCATTCTCCAGCTATGCCGGGGCACAGCCAGTCTATCGGCTACTCCCATGGGCAGAACCTTCCAGATTCAAGTCCTTCCCAAATCATCCGTCCTCTCCAGTCACCCACCACTAACCGGCCCCAGAGTGTGGCATCGCCTGGCCAGACCCAGAAATATCTCACTTCTGTACTGTCTCCTTCATTCATGCAGACAGCTCACACACAAAGTTACCAGGGTTCCCAAGGTGGGCTAGAGAGAGCATCCTCTTACAATAAAGCCAAGGCAGACTCGGACCTGCTGTCATCTGAGAGAACCGAAGATGAAGAGTTTTTAATCCAGCACTTACTGCAGTCGCAGAGCCCACCAAGGGTGCCCACAGAAGGCATGGTGGAGTGTGAGGAGAGGGCAGGGAAAGGGATGGGCTATGAATTGAGCAAGACTGAAGAGCGTTACCACTTGCAGAGTGTGATTCGGACCAACTCTAATCTGGACAACCAAGGCCTGGAGATGTCCTTGCAAAGCTTAAAGGACAAAAAGAAAGGAGAGAGGTCTAAAGAGTACTCCCACACGCGTTCCACTCCAGAGTCTTTGGCCACCTCTGTGGTCCATTACAGCCATCAAGCTGGCTCTATAGACTCTTATGGGCAAGACATAAAGAAGTCAGTGGAACAGCACCTCCAGAGTGGCCACATGGATTCAAGCAGTAAGGAAATATCTCAGGCCCATTCTTATTTGCAGAAGACTCCTGAGCACGCCTCCCAGCCTCATCCCATGGAGTCCCACGGATTAATGGCTGGCCAGCAGGGTGCAACCCTAATGATGGACTCCCCTCCCGATTTGCCCCCTCTTTCCCTTTCCCAGCAGCAGCAGCAGCAGCAATCTCAACTGCTCCAATCAGTGCTCACTCACACCCAAAGCCAGATGCACTCTCGTGGAAAGGTTCGCACCCCACTGGATGTCCATCTTATGGAACCTCAGCGTATGCATCAGACTGAAGCTCCCTCACCGCAGCTTCAGATGCAGGCATTGGAAGCCCACCTCCATCAGGCCCATGTTCGTTCTCAGAGCATGGAAGCCCAGCTTCTTGAGTCACAGCAGTCCCCCCAGCTCCAAGGCCAGCTGCAATCAGAAAGGATGCAGTCTGAGGGCATGGAGGTGATGCCCCAAGGCAACCTTTCCCAGTCCCAAGAGATTCAGGACTTTCTAGAGCCCGAGCTGAGCTTGGAATCCCACCTGGGACAGGGCGGGACAGTGCAGAGTCAACAGCATCTTCTTCCAGATTCCACTTTGGACCCTGACTCCACTCAGCAAGTTCCTCAAGGCCAACTTGAAGGCAAGGACCAGTTTGAGAGCCCCAGTCCTCAAGGAGCCAAGCAACGGTTTGTCCCCCTCACTTCCATCTGTTTCCCAGACTCTTTGTTACAAGATGAAGACCGTAGCTTCTTCCCCGGCATGGAGGACATGTTCGGGCCCCCTCCCTGTGCAGGGGATGAGTTCCCGAAGCCAGATGATGGCACGCAGGGCATGGAAAGGGGTGAAGGAATGAAAGGGGGAGGCTACGATATGATGCCTGGTGGACAAGGGTACCAGAATTACTGCCAATCAGAAAGTGGGGATGGGCAGCACTTGGGGTTAGATACAGTGTCAGTCAAACACGAGTTGCCTTCTACAGTCAACACAGAACAACTGGGACTGATTCAGTCTGGCCAACATGGGACAGCTCCTGTTTCAGAATCCAAGTCAGGCCTGACGTCACCAATCTTCTGCTCTTCCAAGCCCAAGAAATTGCTGAAGACTTCCTCCTTCCATTTGCTGAAAAAACGAGAACCATCTTTCCAACCTCCCAAAAAAAACTATGCCCAGGAGTATGAATTTGAAGACGATGAGGACAAGGAGGATGTCCCAGCTGACATCCGCCTCAATAGCCGCCGCCTGCCTGATCTGCTGCCTGACCTCATTTCCAGCTGCCGGACAAACCGGACCAGCCTTAGCCCCATGGGTGACATAGACTTTTGCCCACCAAACAGCAGTCTCATGGAGGGCCCCAAGCGGCGAGGCCGCAAGCCTACCAAACCTAAGCGGGAGGGCCCGCCCCGCCCCCGTGGGAGGCCCCGCATCCGGCCCCTGACTGAATCTCCCCACGGTGTGGCTCATGATGGCACCAAGAAGCCCCGTGGCCGGGGAAGAGGGAGGGGCAAGAAAGCCGGGGAGGATGGGGTTGAGCCAGGCACAGGCTTGGAATCTCTCAAACCACTCAAGGTAAGATGGGAATCTGAGGAGGCGAGATGCTCTTGTCAGCTAGCAGCGCCTAAGGGTAAGAAAGGAAATTTTGGAAAGAGTACGGGGTAGAAAGGATAGTAATAGAACATTGGCTTATTAAGGAGACTTCAATGGAGAATGCAATGATAAGGGAATGTAGGAAGCTCATGTGTGTCTATCTAAACCACCGTTGCACTGTCCCTGACCAATTCTTGTGTTGACGAATCTCAAGTACGAGTTTCTCCTATTACTTGTATCTAAGCCTTTGTCCTTGGAGATAAAAGGGATTTAATCCAAGCTTATGTTAGCAAAGGTTGTGGTCTCTTGCAGAATTGCAGCATCTGCCTATTAAAAAAAAGGGTAGATATTTTAGGTCTCTGAGGTTATCTGTGGTGAGGCATCAGTGAAGTTGGAGAGTTATTCGTACATGACCATGCTGATATAATAATAGCTCAGGACTTTGTTTCCTTAGAAACTGAACTAGCAGAGATAGTTTTAACAGAGATATCATATCCATGTTTGTACAGGTAGTCCTCACTTAATGACCAGATGTTTAGTGAGAATCTGATCGGAAGTTACAATGGGCATCCTCCCCCAGCTACTTACAATCTGGTTCTGGAGCTCCAGTGTCTACAAATAGGCACACATACCAGTGACGTTATCCAATTTTAGGTGCTTGGCAGTTGTCTCTCCTTTACAGCCTGTTACAGTGTTCCATGGTCACATGACCACAATTTACAATGTTTTTGTCAGTTCCCAGCATTTTTGGCAATAAGAATACATGGATTTACCACAAAGTTCTAAAATCGAGTCCGGTCATGTGAATGTCCCGAGTTACAATTGTCATGATTTAGAATGGAAATCATGGGCTCCATTAATGTAAGTTGAGGAATACCTGTATTTTTATTTCCATTGGCACAAAATCTGGGTTTTGGGTAAGGGAGGCAAAGACCACAAGAAGTGTTTCGGTTCAATGTTTCAGTTGAGGGTGTATTGGGGATATAATCATTTTGCTGATGCTGGTAATCCTCGACTTATGAACACAGCTTAACCCAAAATTTCTGTTGATAAGCAAGATAATTACTACGTAAATTTTGTCCCATTTTATGATGTTTCTTGCCACAGTTGTTAAGTGAATCACTAGTTGTTAAGTTAGTAACACGGTTGTTAAGTGAATCTGACCTCCTCATTGACTTTTGTTAGGCAAAAGGTGAGAAAGAGTTATCACAGGGATACTGCAACCAACATAAATATGAGTCAATTGCCAAGCATCTGAATTTTGCTCAAATGACTGTGGAGATGCTGCAACAGTGAGAAATGCTCATTAGTCACTTTTTTCAATGCTGTTGTAACTTCAAACAACCACTAAACAAACTGGCATAAGTTAAGACCTACCTCTATGAATTTGCACTGCTAAGGATTTGTTTGCGTGAAAATTAGTAGTTTATTTTCTTTGGTATTTGAGTTCGTTTCCATCCTACTCCTTGTTGTTGCAAAGATAAGTAAGTGTGAGTTAAGGATATTGGCACCCTGAACAATATTGCCACAAAAAATTTTTTAATGGAGACTAAGCATAACTTTTGCTGATTTATATTCTATTCTGAAACAGGTTTCCCACCCTCACCCCACCCAACGGCTTGGTTTAATGTTTGCAGGAGCAGTGCTTCAGTGAGCACCAAGACACCACTGTGACAGATCAGTGCTATGGAATAACACGATATTGAGGGCATTAGGCACAGCTGTAATGGCAATCTTAGAGCACCTGCTAGAGACTTGCTGTGATTCATTGCATTGGGGAAGCAAGTAGATGACAGGTTGTGCGAGGGCACCTTGATTCCAGTAGATGGTCTACGATTTTATGTACTCATACAGAGCTGAGTTGTTTGAATCTTGCCCCAATTTCCTGGTTTGTGCCTTCCTGATATTGTATTGCCATTTCTTGAGAGATGTATCAACAGTGTGCAAATTTGAAGACTATTTATTTATTTGTTTGTTTGTTTATTAGAATTTTTTTTTATTTCTCCTTTATTAGTTTATAAGTAGCTTAATGTGACAAACATAGAGTGCCATGGTGGCGGTGAAGACGCTCGCCTCCCAGTCAGAAGGTTGAGAATTTAATCCTAGGTCTCAGCAGATGTTTCTCTCCTAGGGCACAAAGAAACAATATCTGCTATGAACACTGCATGGCATCAGGAAGGGCATCTGGCCAGTAAATGCTCAGCTCCATCGATTTGCCCTGAATCTATCCCGAATTAAGGGATTACAGGGTCAATAAAAAGGGAGTTCTAATGTGGCAAACATTCTTAATACTCCTTCCTCCTCCCATTTTCTTCACAACAACAACCCTGTGAGGGGGTTTGGGCTGAGAGAGAATAATTGGCCAAAGTCAGCCAGCCAGCAAACAAATTGGTAGTTTATTTTGATTGCTGAATGTCTAGGCCACCTAGCTATGCTTTAGTGCAAAAAAGAATTATATCTCAGATGCCTCTGCTTCTCTGTAAAAGTATAATGGTAATGGGTTCATGTTTTATTTATGAAAACATTTATCCTCTGCTTTTCTATGAACCACCCATAAAGCAGTGTGCAATATTGGAAATAATCAAAAGGAAACTCAATTTTACTACCTAATAAACAACTAGTAGGAGAAGTGAATGAACATGGGTTGGGGGCCACTGACTGAAAAGAGGGTATTGAAAAAGAAAGAAGAGTCTCTGAATGCTATAGCAGAAAATGCCCTGCCTCATGTGTCCATCAGCCACAGTTCACCAAAAGGAGACAGGGGCTTGCTGTTGAATGGAGTGTATGAATAGATATGTACAGGTAATCCTTGACTTACAATCACAGTTGACACCCCCCAAAATTTATGTTGCTAAGTGAGGCAGTTCATGTGTTTTGCCTCATTTAACAACCTTTCCTGCCACCATTGTTAAGTGAATCGCTGCAGTTGTTAGTAACACGGTTATTAAGTGAATCTGGCTTCTGACTTTGTTTATCGGAAGGTTAAAAAGATGATCACATGACCCTGGGAGACTGCAACCATCATAAATATGAGTCAGTTGCCAAGTGTTCGAATTTTGATCACATGCCCATGGGGATGTAGCCATGGTTACATGAAGAACGGTAATAAGGCACTTTTTTCCAGTCCCGTTGTAACTTTGAACAGTCACTACATGAACTGTTGTAAGTCAAGGACTACCTTCAAAGAATGAAGCAATGCTATGCAGCCTAGTCTCAGAGGTTTTTCAAACTTGACAACTTTCAACTCCCATAATTCCTCATCCAGCACTTCTAGAGAAAGGACAGAAGTGAAGTTGAACCAAGCATGCTTAGATACAGGTTGTTGATAATGCCCAAAGGGCTCTATTGTTTTGATTTACTCCTTTAACACATAAGCCAGGGGTGTCCAAACTTGGGAACTTTAAGGCTTGTGGACTTCAACTCCCAGAATTCCCCAGCCAGCCATGCTGTATCTAAGCATGCTTGGTTCAACTTCACTTCTGTCCTTTCTCTAGAAGTGCTGGCTGGGGAATTCTGGGAGTTGAAGTCCACAAGTCTTAAAGTTCCCAAGTTTGGACACCCCTGACATAAGCAATGCTATCCTGCTCTTAGGCTCTTTCCATCTACCACCCAGTTGCTTGGGAAAAATAAATACCCAAATTCTTTTTTAAAACTTACAATTTTGGAAGCCAAATAAAAAAATAGGTATGTATATAGTGCACTTCATTCGCATATATCTGGATTTGATTGAAGGCTCACAGGAAAGCTGGCGATAGCGGGGGGGAAATATGAAAGAAAAAAGGGCCCTTAAGATAAGATCAGTAGGGCATCACATAGGAACACTAGAGCAGGCAATTGCTTTCCATCCCCTCCCTTCCTTCAATTCCTGTCCGTTCTTCTTCCCCAGCTCAAACTGCCAGTCCCCAAAGGTTTGGAGGGATCTCAATTGGAAGCTCCAACCCCATCTCACCAGCCCACCCAAGAGAGCAACTTGGATAGCAACCAAACGAGAGAGAAGATCAAACAGAAGATCAAGGAGGTGGAAGAGAAACAGCCTGAGATGAAGTCAGGGTTCATGGCCTCCTTCCTGGATTTCCTGAAGTCAGGCAAGCGTCAGACGCTGCCTTCCACCGCCATCTCCTCGGCAGTGACAATTGGGGCTTCCAGTGCAGCGGTACCTGTGGTCTCTTCTGCAGGCAGTCCATCCAAGACGTCGCACCCACCATCGGCTACGTCCTCCCAGCACCAACCTCCCTTTAGCATGGCACCACCCATGCTATCTGGTGGTTTGGATGGACCTGAAGGAGATGCAGCTGGGCTTGTCATGAGTTGTACCAGCCCCTGCAAACGGCTTGACGAGGAGCTGAAGCGTAACCTGGAGACATTGCCCTCATTCTCATCAGATGAGGAAGATTCTGTTAGCAAGAACCAAGACCTGCAGAAAAGCATCTCCTCAGCCATCTCGGCGCTCTACGATCCCACTGACCGTAAAGATGGAGAACCCAGTGGTGAGTGCCTACGCCACCCGTTCGGATCATGGAGTCCCTTACTTTTTGTGACTTCTTTCTTTGATCATTACATGATAGTGTTTCTGATGTGATGTTACCTTTTAACAACGTTGGCAATATTTCTAGGATTTCGTTGATGTTGTACAATCACTACGGTATCTTGTTCAGAATTTTTTTATGTACTCAAAGGACTAATACGGCTGCCTATTCTCATGCAGTCTAGGCAACTCACAATATTTTTTAATAATTTGTTATTTTATTTAGAAAGTTAAATACAAACTCCCAAAAAGAAAAAAAAATTACAAAGATAAAACAAAGATAAATACAACATTAAAAAAGAAAGGAAAAAAAATATCCATTTCAAATAGATACACACGCATACACACAGGTACAGTAGATGGACATAATGACAAACTGGGATTTCTAATTAAATAAATCTGAACTAGATGGCATTCTACCGTAATGCATTCAGATTGTTTACTCCTGCTTAGTCTTCTCATTACATAAACAAGTAAAATACAAGCAGGATTAATTTGCTTGAAGGTCCACCTGGGGTCATGGTGAAATGCTCCTCAATAAGCTGGTGTTCCTAAACCTATTTTGCAGTACAGTTTGCAGTTGGATTATAAATGATGGCTTATTTAAATTTATCCATGGCACATAAAACTGGTATTTATGTATGTTGCTTATTCATTAGCTTAAAGTGAGGAACAGAACTGGAGAAAATAAATCGAGTGCACTAATTTGCAGTTTATTTACATTTATGATTGATTAGGTTAGGATTCCTAGCTTATTGTTACACATCAGAGGCGCCTATATTTAATTGCACCTGGCAGCATGGTTAAAATCTAACTAAATATCTGAGCAAATTAAAAATTAAATGAATTAAATGCAGGCATGGATGCCTGAAAAGTCGAAGGCATAGTAATATAAATAAATGATGTTATCAAGAGGCTGGTTCCTTCATTCTAAGCCCTCCAAGTATGTGTTGGTAAACGGTAATCAAAAGAATATCTCCTCAAATGCAAAGGGGTCCCAGAGCCAAAGAATGAATTTCCTTGCTGGATGACCCCCTCCTGTCCTCTACTTTGTTTCCTCTTGCAGATGTACCACCAGTGGAGGTGAAAGCCCCTAGCCCTGCTCCTTCGGTGGAGGCAGATGTCCAACCAGAGCAACCACCTCCACCCATCTCCCCAGCCCCATCACTCAAGGAGCCTTCCCCAGTGCTTGAAGAGCTACCACCACCACTGCTACCACTGCCGCCGCCACCACCACCACCACCACCACTACCACCCCAGGAATCTCCTGAACCCGAAGACCCCGAGGACACACGGCCTCTTCACCTTGCTAAGAAGCAGGAGACTGCAGCCATTTGTGGAGAGACAGATGAAGAGGAGGTGGAGAGTGGTGGGGAGGGGATCTTCCGAGAGCGGGATGAGTTTGTCATACGTGTTGAGGATGTTCAGGGTCTCAGGGTATGTAATGAATCTTGAGGGCATGTACATTAAAGAAACACTTCAAATATTAAAATTGAAAAGTATTGTACTCTTAAGCAGAACTAGATGTCTGGGTGCCCTCTGCATGTTTTTGACTTCCTCTGTTGCTAGCTGAAGTTTGGGCAAAGGATTGTGGGAATTGTAATTCAGATTACTTGGCGCATGCTAGTTGAGAATTTTAGAGTTGTTTGTTTTGCAAACTGGGTTTTTCAAACTCAAACACTAAGTTTAGTGTTGCATCTCAACACAGATTAACACAGTGTTGCAGATTAAGAGAAGAATTTCTCAACATTTAAAGTTTGAAATTCTAAACATAAAAGAACACTTCAGAAAATATTTGAAGGGAAGAAAATTGTGTAGTTAAAATGGGGCAGTTGTAGATGATGGTCATTGGAGATCAAACTGAATTTAATTGCACTTAGTTCCCATTGAGATCAGGAACAAAAAATAACCACAGATGAGGTTCACAGTAGGTTCACTGGGTCCTATGTATAACTAGCTTAGTTCTAGGTACAACTTTAAAAATCAATTTATTTCCCCAAAATTACTTATAACTCCCCAAAGTTACTTTGCTTTTAAAATGGTGTTAGGTGGTTGATGACAACTATTATATCTTTTATATCTATGGACATATGAAGAATCAGATGAGCTCATCACCAATAGCCTCATACAGAAGAATAAATTGTGAAGAAATGCAGTAACTCTGGGTGCTCTTTGTTGTCCTTCCATGCAATTCTCTTCTGCTAGGGAATATTGGCTAGAAGACAGTAGTTGAGCTTATTAGCTGTTAATACTTGATATCATTGTAACTACTCCTTTGTCCTTTTGTAGCTTGCACTTCAGACTGGCCGGGAACCACCTCCAATCTGGCGAGTACAGAAAGCTTTGCTTCAGAAGTTTACACCTGAAATCAAGGATGGGCAGCGTCAGTTCTGTGCAACCAGCAATGTGAGTTTCCACTCCATCTACTTAAGTAGCATCATATTGCAGGGAAGCCAGAGCTTCAGAAATGAGAGAATCTCACCAACGTGATAATATACAAAATCAGTAAATTAAAGTCAAGCTTTAAGCCCTGTTCTCATTCTTTCTTTTGCTTCCCCCTCTCTTTCTCAATATGCTTCTGCCATACTGGGAAAGTATGGTAGCACAGAGGGTCAAGCCAAATGCAGAAGTACTTCTGTTTTTTTTGGCCTGTTGATAAAAGAATAACTGTTCCCCACCCACCCACCCAGTTTTCTCCTTGGGATAGTCAAGTTGAGCAATTAGCTTGATCTATTATTGTGTCAGGCAAAGGACTTCAATTCCAGTTCCACTTGTTCCCTCATTACTTCCAGAAGAAAAGTTACAAGTGGGATGGCCTCCCCTCCCCTTTCTTTTCTTTATTCAATTCTTTATTTTTCTGCTTCGTCCCTCAGTATCTGGGCTATTTTGGTGATGCCAAGAACCGTTACCAACGACTCTATGTTAAATTCTTGGAGAATATCAACAAGAAAGATTATGTCCGTGTCTGTTCCAAGAAACCCTGGCACCGGCCTGTGCAAGCTGTCAGGTAAAGAATTAGGAAGGTGAACACATATAAGGGAAGTCCAGTGCCAGCTGAGGAAGTGTGTGTTTGTGTGTGTGCGTGTGTGTAATTAACTAGGTAACTTTCATACAAGAAACTTTTCTCATTTTTTAATTCTATGTTTTTCAATTCTGTTATGTCACCTCGCACATGGAGGTGATTGGCTTCCTTTTTCATCTTCCAGCTGAGGGAGCAAAAGGGCTGAACCTCTTTTTTTCTGTTCTGGTTAATCTTAAGAGTAGCTGGCAAAGTTAAAGGGGATGGGACTGGGTGCCTTTACTTCCCTCACTGGTTCATACTGGGGATCCTTTCCTTCGGAGCACTCATCATCGCCTCTAATCCATTTTGAACAGTGAATTAGATTAGGCTGCCTGAACTTTTGTTGTGCTTGATGATATAAAGTTTCCCAGGGCCCCATTGTTTCGCTGATTTATACTATTGCTTTGCGCTCAAACTCTCCTGCTGCAATAAACCTGACCTCTCAAGTCAGCTCTTAGTGCTCTGTTTTTTTCTGGTGCAGGAGACAAAGCCAGCCCAAGGCTTCTACCCCCAAGGTTCCAGTGACACCCAAAGTTGAAAAACCCGAGAAGCCGGAAGTCCCGGAGAAAGTTGAGAAACCCGAAAAGCTTATTAAGGCTGAGAAGCTCCCCAAGGCTGCTGAAAAGGTGGACAAAGCAGAGAAGCCTCCCAGAACGGAGAAAGGGCCTAAGCCAGAAAAGGCCCCCAAGGTGGAGAAGCCTGAAAAGCCCACCAAAGCAGAGAAATCAGCCAAGGCGGAGAAGCCTCCCAGAGTAGAAAAAGTAGAACCTCCTGTGCCCGTGGTGACAAAAGCTGCCCCAGCTGGTGGAGCTTCTAAACCCAAGTCTATAAAGCCGACCAAGGTGAAAGCTGAGCCACCCCCCAAGAAGAGGAAAAAATGGCTCAAGGAAGCAGCATCTTCTTCAGACTCAGATTCCAGTCCTGACCAGCAGAGTGAGGAGGGTGAGTAGAAGGGGAGGGGAGAAACTCCACCAGTTTGATGAACGTCACAACCAGGCAGTTAAGAAATGAACTATCAAGAACCTCTGTAGTCCTGGGAGGCAAGACAAGTGGCAAAGTTACTGATCCAAAGGCAGGCATCACACATAGTAACAACCTTGGCAGCTTTAAGTCGTGTGGATAGGAACTCCAGATGTTGGTTGGGAGTTCAAGTCCACACCTTAAAGTTGCCAAGGCTGAGAAACACTGCATTACACTATTATTGTTTCATGGTAATTTGGTGTATTGTCTGAACCCAGCCATTGGGAGTTCATTGGACAGATCATAGCTAAGCATACTGTGGCTCACGGCCATGTGTGTGTGAACGAGATCAAGGAGAAACAGAGAATTTAGAAGGATGGAGTATCTGAAGCCCTCCATATGATCTGAATTAAATCCAGCAGTTCCAGCCCATGAGAAGAAAAGGAAAGGATTCTGGGAGTGGTGATGCAGCCATTTTTGAAAGGCCAATGATTGTCTGAGAGCCTGAGGAAGGGATCTTATTATTAATCATAAAAGTCAGACTGAAAGAAATTATGGAAGGCTGATAACAGGGAGTAGAAAGAAGGGTTAGGACTAGAGTTGCCCTGTCTACAAAAGTGAAGGATTATAGGAACTTCTAGAGGAATCAAAGATATAACGGTTTTTCTCTCTCTCCCCCTCCTCTTTATGGTTGTACTGTATACAGTGCTTCTCAGCCTTGGCAGCTTTAATATATGCCGACATCTACTCCCAGAATTCCCTAACCAGCATTCTGGCTGGGGAATTCTGGGAGTTGAAGTCAACACATTTTAAAGTTGTCATGCTTGAGAAAAACTATGTAATATAATCTTAAATATTCTCCATTGGTTTGCTTGTTAACCTATTTTGAATCTATTTGAAAAGTAGGGCTACAGATGTCTATCATAATAAAATAATGTTCTGTTTCCCATTTAGAGCGTGTGCCCACAGGCCGCATTCTCAATACACGAGCCATGAAGGAGATGTACCGCAGTTACGTGGAAATGCTGGTCAGCACTGCCCTTGATCCAGACATGATCCAAGCTCTTGAGGATACAAACGGTGCGCATTCTTGCGTAGATGGTGCTCATAGGCCAATTTGAAATGCCACTGGCTTTTGTTTCCACAGGCCATTCTTTAGGAACCACATAGCCCTTCACTTTGCTGTAATGACTTGGCGTCTTTTTTTTCTCTTCATTGTGGCTAGCCTTCTGGAAATATAAAAGCTTTTTTATTCTCTAGCTATTCTTACTTATGAAATTCCTGGGGCCAGAATCGGCTGAATATATATACAGTCTTGTTCTAGCTTGCCATTTTAAGAACTAGAAATATACTGGGGTTTTTTTTTTTTTGTAAAAAAAAGTATAAACATCTCCACATCCTTTTTAAGATGCCTGATTTGCAGAATGCCGTATAACTCCCCAGCTTTGATCGGTTGTGACTAGTGAACGCCACTGAATGTTTCATTATACTCCTTTCTGGCAGTCATTTGTATTACACAAAGATATAAAGAGCTGGTTGGAGGAGGGGTTCTTAAATGTTGTAATCCCACAGCCTTTAAAATGAGAAATGAAATAATGTGTAAAACTAAATAAAAAGTAAATAATGAAAACTCTAGTTGCAATTGGCAGATGTTTTTGACAGATGTCAAGAGCTTTGGGTTTAACCATTGTTCTAAAAGCTCTCTGGTGTTCATTCCTTGCTTTGCATATGCAAATTTTTATGGTTCTCCAGGGGAAGCAGGGAATGCGTTTTAACAGTGTTTCAGTTTTGCCTGCCGAAGCCTAATAAACTCCCCGCCTCCCAAAAAGTGCTTCTACTCTGAATTGTTTTCTTAGGGCTACAGTAGTCCTTAAGCAAGTACTTATTCATTAACATGTAGCATTTTGAAAAATCTGGTCCTGCCTGAAAAAATTCCAACCTCTTAAAAAGAAAAAAAAGAAAATGTGGCATTTGAAACCTTGTTATCTTCCTTTCCCTTGCCTGCCTGGAACTCAGTCCATTGCAGCTGGATTTCCTTAGTGCAGGACGCTGGCTGCCCATGTCCTCCAGTTGCAGGTTTCCTGTCCCTGCCCATCCTGGATGCTTTTTTTTTCTTTTTTGTGACCTTTGCCATCTGTTTTGACAATCCTATCCCAGATGAACTTTATCTCCCGCCCATGAGGAAAATTGATGGGATTTTGAATGACCATAAGAAAAAGGTGCTGAAGAGAGTGTCCCTGAATCCATCGCTACAGGTACGAAAAGAGGGCAAGCAGACACTGCTGTTCGCCAAAGACTGGTTTTTGAAAAAAGGGTATTCATTTTAAGTATATATTTTGCTTTATTGCCAAGATTTGGCTCATGTATTTCCATCTCATTTGTGTTCCCAACAACAATGGGGAGCAAGGAGAAATCAAAATGTTTGTAACCTATTCAGGAAGGTTAAGAATCCAAGCCCTTGACTAGCAGGCCAGATGGACTGTTGAATCCTGTTCTATATATAATTATGAAAGCCACTCTTAAAATGAGACTCAATGCTGCCTTGGACATTTCAGTTGTGCTGGCTATCCAAATGGCTCTGCAGTGTGACCTTCAATTCATGTATCAGCAGCTTTTTCAGGTGGGGTTGATTAGTACCCAATCATATATGTTTCAGTCATGCCAGAAATTTATGTTGGCATTTTTTAAGAAACGGGAATGAAATCAAGCTTAATTCCTTCATTGCACAACATTTCAGTGATCCTATCTTACAAAAATCTCAGTACTAAAATTTACCTCATGAATTTTAGCCATATTTGAGGGGCAAGTGTATTTCTTTTGAATATCTATTTAGAATTACTTTGCTGGCCAGTTCTTTAATATTTTTTATTTAAAGTGTACTCTTACCCATGGAGATTTTTTATAAAATTTCACAATAAACTGGAGAGATTGATTATTCCATCTTTTTTGTGTGTGTTAGCAATACACACAAAATTGTCTTTAACTATTGGGAGGGAGATTTATACATGTGATCCTCATTTAGCTACTACAGTTACTGACAGTTATGAAATTTTGCAACCAATCATCACATTTATGACCTTTGCAAATCTGTAAAGCAAAGAAAAGCTGAAATAATCTTATAATCAAAGGTTTCACTTAGCAACCATGTTGCTTAACAGTCATGTTAGCAGTCCCAATTGTGGTTGCCAAACAAGAGGTATGCCTGTATGCCTTGTTGGAATGATCAGACAAGTAAAACTAAAGGGTCATTTTTCTATTTTTTTTTAACATGAGGCATCCGATCCTGAGCTGGCTGAGGAAAGCCATTTCTCCCCATTCTGCTTAAAAGAGTTTGTGAAACAAGAAAACAAATAAATCTTCAAATACAGGGGAAAACAGGTTTATTTGGTGTCACATTGCCCAGGCTATGGACATTCAGTGCATATTGGACTAAGAACATTACATGATTTTCAGGATCTTGTACTATGAGCAGCTGCTTAAATAGCCTGTAGTTGGATTTTTCTAGTAAACGACCATTCTGTTTAATAATGATGCTCTTGTCTTTTTCAAAGAAAGCCGTACGTCATATATAGAGTGGTAGTTCTCCCTTTGCCTCGAATTTGTTGTCTCTGAAGTCTTTTCAATGGCTGTCCCCAACTCTATTATTTGAGGATGCCCTCATTTCTATATATATATTTAAATATAGGATTTGTCTAAAATCTTGGGGTTTTGTAACAACAGAAAATGGAAATAAATGACCCAACAGTTGGAGATTGTGAAGATGCTTCTTCTCATACATTTATTTTCTTCCCCATCAGGAGGCACTCCACATGTTCCCACAACTCCATGCCGAGACATGTGATACCACAGTTAAGTTGCGCCCGGGCGGTGAACCTTACAACCGCAAGACTCTCAACAAACTCAAGAAGAATGTATCCAAACCGCAGGTAAGTGTTGCAGATGAAGATGGTGGCCAAGCTTTGATAAACGTACTCATTTGCATTGATTACTTTTCTCTCTCTCTTCCATTAGAGAGCTCAACATAAGAAAAGTTGTGCTCCTACGTATCTTCTTTACACTCACAAATTGCAAAAGTGAACAATAAATCCATAGGGCATTGATGAGAATTTCATAACTGAAGAGTGATTACTGTCAGCTTTTTGCTGTGGTCCACACAAGATGGACACCAACCAGACACAACTGTGTTTGACACCATCTTGTTTAGCTTCACCTGCCTTCAGTTGAATTTAGGCAATCAAGTATTTTTCTGGTGCTTGAGTACCAAGAAACAAGAAAAGTGTTTCATTCCAAAAAGAGATGATCTCTTCTAGCAGTTTGTGGAGGGGAAATGAAACGTTATCACAAGACTGTGGTATAAGTGTTGATTACTATTCAAGCTTGTCTTAAGAAGGAAGGCTGGAACTATTGAAAACAATCTTGTCTGAGGCCCAATCCCATCAGATTGTCCATGAGATCAAAATCCCCTAAGAGAACAATTAAAAATTAACTTCACTCCACACCTATTTTCTGCAGTAAATCATTTCCCTAGATAATTGCAAGGGTGTCAGTTCTTCATCTTGACTGAAAACCTGATTGAAAGTAGGGACTAGAGACATGAGGAAATTGAGTCTTTTTTTTACTGTTAAACATATTTTAGCAACTGACAGGTTGATTAAATGTCATCAAATTATTTTCAACTTCTAATGACTGCATATATAGATCTTCATCACAATGATCTATCCCTAAGTTGTTGTTTTTTAGTCTCCCAATAATGCACTCATCACCACTGTAACTGAGTCCATCTACCTTGGTCCTGGTCAATCTTTTCTTTTCTTTCATTCCACCTTTCCCAGCATTAGTGCTTTTTCCAGAAAGCTAGGTCTTCACATGTGTCTGAAATAGAATAATTTGAACTTGGTCATTTGTGTGAGAAATCAGGGTTGGTTCCATCAGATTGCTTTCTTGGCTGTCCACAATATTCTCAGGTGTCTTTTCCAACACCAAAGCTCAAAAGCATCAATATTCTTCCTACATATTTTTTTTAAAGACCCAACATTTTCCTCCACGACTTGCCCAATTCTGTTTTTTAATAAGTCACTTCTGCATTTGAATATCTTTTCCAAGACCTTCATTAATGCTCACTACTAGACTGTGTTGTATTTCTTGATTGCTTTATTCTTTACTGTCAATAATTAATTCTAAAAGCCAAAAGCTATCCACCATTTTAATATTTTCTTTGTCAATACTGAGGCTGATTTATCTACTGGTTATCATTAATGTCATCTTCTTTATATTTAATTTTAATCCCATTTCTTTTACTGTACTTTTTCACTGTTCACATTGGGACTTTGCACTTGGGCTAACAAGGTAATGTCCTTAGCATGATGCAAGTTATTGACATTTCTTTCTCCAACTTTAAAACCATGCTCATCTACTGTGAATTCCTTTAATATATACTCAGCATAAAGGTTAAACAAATAAGGGGAGAGTAGGCAATTTTGTCGAATTTCTTTATCAACTTGGAGCCAGTTCTTCACCATGTTTTGTCTATACCTTCGAGACGCCTCTCTCTTGCCTTGTGTTGCATTAATCCAATGTCCAATGTCCTGTGCCTGCTTATCTCCCTTCCCTCACTGTTCATTTGGCTGACCTGCAACCCATTGACACTGCTACCATGCTGCTCTCTGCTGGCGCCAAATGACCTTCACTGTCTTCTTCTTCCACTCTTGCTGAGGTGTACCCAGCCAATGTTGCTGATGACCCTTCAAGAGGCTGCCACAACACCATGAGACCTTGGGATATGCTTTGTTAGCAGTGGAAGGAGGAAGGCTGAGGCCAGCTGAGGATAGTGTAGGGCGGCAGGGTGGCAGAATGCAGGGCAATCCAAAGGAGATGGCGGGAGGGGGGAGGAATAGGGAAAAGTTGAAACATTGTAAAATCGACTTTACAATGGCTTTTTCATCCCTACTTCTGTATCTGGCATTCTAAAATAACATTGTCCGTTAAAGATCTGATTCTGTGGCTTCATTCTCCTTCATAGAAAGGCAAGTCCCATTGATTTGCCCCTATCGAAGTTCCAGGTATTGAGATGGGAATGGGTCCATGCAACAGGCATCAAAGGATTTTAACTTTGTTAGTTTAATAAAGGCTGAAAGGAGATGATGAGGGCAGGTAAAAACTTCCTAGATTTCATTTTAATTAATCATTGAGACAAAATATTGAATATGAGACTTATGGCTCATATTCAGTATTTTCATGGCTAATATAAAGTTGCTGAGAAATGTAACATTTCATTCTCTGTCCTTATTGCTGATAGGAATTCAATGTGGAAGTGGAGAAGTCCTTTTTCTATACTCTGTACCATTCCCTTCACCACTACAAATACCACACCTTTCTGCGTTGTAAAGATGAGGTACGTAAAGCCCTAAGTAGATCCCATTTGGATTTGCAAGTTGTTTGTTAGATTTATATCCTGTCTTTTCATTCAGGAGCTCAAGGCAAGCATGCATAGGACTGCTTCCTCCCTTTTTTTCCACAACAACTCTGGGAGGTAGGTTTTGCTGAGGAAGAGTGCATGACCAAAAGTATGATTTGGTGATTTTTGTCAATGCCAGTGGTGTTCAAGTGGTACTCCAGATGTTTTGTGATCGTACCCAGGATGCCTATTACTACTATCTTTGCTCTCTTTTGCCACAGTTGTTCTACTTCTGTTTGAAGGTCTTCGTATTTTGTGATTTACTCCAGTTTTTTTTTCTCTTCTATTCCACTGTCTCCAGAATAGGTACTACAACATCCACTATCTAGACTATTTTGTCTTTATTATCAATGGGTGTTAAGTCTGGGGTATTACTGGCTGGTGCTTATCTGTGTTTATTTCTGATGTCTCATAGCACTTTAGCATCTTCATTTTATTATTATGGTTCATCTTGCAGTAAACCAGATACGGTAATTAAAGGAGATATGACATTTTTACCCACTTGTCCCGACCTTCTCAAGGGCTTGGGGGTGGGGGAGCACATGTTGTTTAATGGTGTTAAAGGTATCATGGCACAAACTAATCTGTTCCAAGTAAAGCTGCCTTGATTGATGTTGATTTCATTAGGGCTAATGGTGTTCAGTGTCACCTAATTTTAACTGGCTCTCAGTGGCTCACAACAATAAAATAAAATAGGAGAAAAAAGACTAAAACAAATAATACAAAAATACAAAAACAACCACAATATGTAGCTTCTTAAATGAAGAAATCTTCCTCTACATCTCCATCACTAATATGTAGAAGTAGTGTTACGTATAAGCTGCAGTTTGTGAAAATCATTCAAATTACAAATTGTAGCGTTGTTTTTCAATCTTTAGTATTGTTTTTATTAGTCTCAGCATCAAAGACAAACTAATCTATTCTGGCTCTTTCCAGAAAGGTACGAGCAGTTTCTACATATTAGGGATGGTATTGTAAAGGAAAATCCATTCATTTAAGAAAATCCATATTGTGGTTTGTTTGTTTGTTTGTTTTTAAGCTACTTTGGTTACCTCCTGGCTAATTTTTCAACCTTTTCATTTCTCTTTTCTAGACAACGGCCATTGAGGGCGAAGATGAAGATTTGGGCCAGGAGGAGGTGGTGCAGCAGTGCATGCGCAACCAGCCATGGTTGGAGAAACTCTTTGACTCCTTCAGCGAGTTGCTGACTCAGGCGCAAAGCAAATGTGCGTGACACGGTCATCAGAGCTACGCCCCAGGAGGGGCCGCCTAACGCCTGCCCCTCTGCAGAGCCAGAGCAGGAAGTGGGGAGAGGAAAGTCGAGGGGTATCATTACAGGCAACGAGTTCAGACTCAGCTCACACCACCACCACCACTCCCCCTTCTCCTTCGGGGTTTCTCTTTTTCCTTAAACAGGACATGGGACAAGCCTCTGCTATGGTGGTGGAAGGTGGAGGTTTGCTATGGCAGACAGGACATGTTGAAGAGGGTTCTCATCAAATAATTGGATGGTTGGAACACCCTTTTCCCTTTTGCCCTGGCTGTACAGAGAAATATTATTTATATATATAAATGTATAAATATCTAATTGAACAGCCTTGCTCCCTGCTCAGGGAGGGATTGAGAGTAGGGGAACTCATCGTAAAGTCATAGGAATGGGTGGTGTGGTGTGATTTAGAGCCAAAAGGCTTCTCGGCTTCTCACCGTGGAGTGAGTTGACAGTAGTGAGATTGGTGAAAAGAGAAGGACCAGGTTCTCCTGGAGTTCTACCCTCCATCTCTTCCATCAAGAACTTTACTTCTCCTTAGGGAGAGTTGAGAATTGAGCGTGGGGAGGTGGTGCATTGGCCACCCTTTATACAGTGTCTAGCTTCTTTTATCCATGGTCAGGAAGTACGACCCCTGTTCTCCAACAACTCTAATCCCATCTCTGCCAAATAACTGTTGTTTGGAGTGAAGGGAAGTCATCCATCCTTACACTAATAGCGATCACTTCTATTTTTGCTTCTAATAGGAATATTTATTGCCAAGCTCCTTGTTCCCAATCATAATTGGTAGCACCAATTTTTCTCTCTTTCTGGAGAAACCTCCCTTTCTCTCCCTCCCTCCCTTTGTATTTTCATGGGGCAATTGCTGCTGGGGGATTCACCCTTTTTGCCATTGAATTGGGAATTCTAGCTCATTTAGGTATGTGGAACCCTATACTTTCTGAATAGAGAGTAGTATATGGGCAGGGGAGAGCCTTGTGACATCCATAGCAGCCTGCCAAGACTAGAAAAACTTCTGAAATTCCCCTCCCCTCTCCCAGATTTCACAATTAGCGCCCCCCCCCCTTTGAATCATGGGAGAAATTGTATAAAGGACTTTAGATAAGTCCCTTCCCCAGTGGTAGATCTGCACTTCTGTAAGGGAGGGATAATTTTTTTTTTAATTTTTCCCCATTCTCCCCATATTACAGTGTATGAGAAGGCAGGATTCTGCTCCCCCCTCCCTGCATCTGTATATACTGTATAGGATAAAAAAAGTCTATGTATCATATTGTATTTGACTAACTTGAACTTAATGATGCGCAGGAGTTTCTCTCTCTCTCTCTCTCTCTCTCTCCCTCTCCCTCTCTCTCTCTCCCTCCCTCCCTCCCTCCCTCCCTCCCTCTCTCTCTCTCTCTCTCTCTCTCTCTCCTTTCACCTGTAGCTGTGATGTTCTTGGTTTCGACTGAAACTTTCATTAGGAGGTTGTTAATTTTTTTTAATCATTGTTGTTGTTACTGAGGGGGGAAGGGAAATTTTATGTCCCCCACCCTAATCTGCCTCCAAAACTCCCTCTCTAACCCTAAAACTGAAATGATAAAATAAACTCTAATGAGCCAGAGGATGAAGATCTTGTCTTAATTGCCCTTTCTTCAACTCCCAAGTGGGCTCTCCATCCCTCAACCCCCTATCCATTATCTTATGTGTGTCTGCCCTCCCCCCCAAGTAATCTTTCCCATTACAGATACTCCTCGACTTAACGACCACAGTTCAGCCCAAAATTTATGTTGCTAAGCTGGACAGTCTTAAGTGAGTTGGGCCCCATGTTACGACTTTTTCTACCACAATTGTTAAGCAAATCAGTGCAGTTGTTAAGTGAATCATGAGGTTGTTAAGCAAATCTGACTTCCCCCTTTGACTTGCTTGTTGGAAGCCAGCTGGAAAGGTTACCAATGGCGATCACATGCCTCCCTGGGACAGTGCAATTGTCATAAACACATGCCAGTTGCCAAGTGCCTGAATTCCGACCACGTGACCATGGAGATCCTTCAATAGTCATATGTGTGAAAAACAGTCATAAGTCTTTTTTTTTCCCAGTGCTGTTGCAATTTTGAACGGTCAGTAAATGAATTGTTGTAAATCAAGGACTACCTGTACATCAAACACATACTTTGGCCAACCATTAGCCTTCTTCACCTCAGATCTTCCTCTAACCTCCCAAAGCAATCCCTTACTTGAATGTAGATCTTCCTATGTCTGATTCCTGTCTTCTTGCTAAAGTCTACCTCATTCTTCCTCCATTGCTGTTTCTCCCTCTTTCACACCTAGAGTCACTTCTTTGAGGTGGGCAGCTGTATAAACAGATAGCCGAGTGTGGGAATGGGGTTAGCTGAACAGGGGTTTGGGGAAATGAGATAATAGAGTTGGGGGAATCTTTCATATTACAGGGTTAATTTTAGAGGGACCTAGAACCTTGGCACTTCTTGGGACAAAACACTTACACCATCAATTCCATGCAGAACCTAAACTATCGCTCCCAGTTGGAGGGACAGAGTAGCCAAACCTGAGCTCTCAACATTGGACAGGCTCAGCTCTGAGTTGATCAAGGACAAGTGCAACACACATACACACGAACACACACAGACATGTACAGCTCAATTTCCTGTGACAAAAAAGAGACTTTCCTCCTCCGCCACCTACCCTTATATTTGGATCTTGAAAGGCCCCCTTTTTTACGACGTGTATTTCTGTGTATCTTGTTCGCGCCTCAAGGGTATTGTTCTGAGATATGGGATTTGTGTTCTGTATTATTGGATGTTCCTATATATTTTTATTGTTTATTATTAGTGTCTGAGACGTTTTTTTTCTCTCAATATGTAAAACTCACATTGTATACTGTGTACACAACAAAATGACAAAAAAACACTTTTCTTTGCAAAAATCAAATGCCTGAAGCAGAGTTTTGTTCATTTGGTTGAGACTTGGGTGGCCATGGGAAAAAGGAGGGCAGTAGTGTTCTAAAATAATGACGGGGGAAACATGTCTAACTCTGATTTTCCCATTAAAGCATGAAACACTGGCTCTTGGTCTCAACATCTAGATGGTCTCATCCGTATTCTGAAGTTTACAAAATCCCTTGCTTAATGTTTTCCTCCTGTACGATCCTTAAAGGGTATTAGAAGCGCTATTCCTAGCTCTACTTTCTATTCACTGGACTTTCGTATTGGA
Source organism: Natrix helvetica (assembly GCF_964273705.1). Lineage (NCBI taxonomy): Eukaryota > Metazoa > Chordata > Lepidosauria > Squamata > Natricidae > Natrix > Natrix helvetica. The sequence goes on from NC_138554.1 coordinate 38,175,850, forward strand.
TTGAAGATTATCCATACCACCGCATCAGAGGTGCACCTGCCATGCAGAATAGCAGTGCCATATTAGTTACAAACTAGAAAACCCCTATGTGGCACAGAGACAATCTTTCCAATAATGTTAACAAAACGGCATAAAGTTTCTTTGGTCATCTTTTATATATTTTCTATTGGTACTGTTTTATCTGTGTATTTTCTGTTAATTTCAAAGGCACCTCTCATTGGTCAGAATCTGTTCGAAAATTCTATTGCCAGTGGTAACTTCATGGATACTTTATATACAGGTAGTCCTCGATTTATAACTTGTTGCATAATGTCTTTGCACTGATGTTATGACAGATCTACCCAAAAAAAATTACTGAGGCCCTTTTTTTTCAAAATTGTAATGGCCACAACTCTGCCCCTCGATATGATCACTTGAATGCATTTTATCCATTTCGCAGCCAGGTCAATTTTACAACTTTTGTAGTATCCTGCAGTCACATGACCGCAATTGTGATATTTTTTGCCGGTTTCTGGCATTTCTAGTTTCACGTAAAAATCATCCATTGGAAAAAAAATATGATTCACTTAACAATAGTGCTATTTACTTAATGAGTGCAGCAAAAAACATTGAAAAATTAGGTCCAGTCACATGACTGCCACAATTTACTTTTTTTTTCAATACATAAAATTCACATTGTAAACTGTGTACATATTAAGTCAAAATGACCTTATGTAACTTCTACACAACTCCACTAGTAAGATGCCAATTGATCATTGCTCAAGAAAATCAAGATTTGTAAAGATTGTGCAGAATTAAACTTTTTCTAGATTGCAGAAAGCAATTCTATATCTGGGAGAAATCAGAGTTTCATAATTATATCTCCGGGGCTATCATAAATCATTAAACACTAATACTTAACTTCCAGACTGATTAGTAAAGAACACATTTAACTCTCCATGTTAATTCATACTGAGTCATTACAAATCCTTTTTAATATACTATAAACTTTATATTTCCAAAATTTTCCCCCTCCCAAGCTTTCTATATATAAAAGTGCATACTGTTTTTCATTTCATGCATAGACATGTTAAATGTCTCAGAGGCAATTCAATTATAAAATTTATAGCAATCTTCATATATCTAAACATACATGTAGTATATGATAATAGAAGTATGCATTTTTTTAAAAGGTACTCCACCCCATTTTTTAAGATGGGGAAATTTGTTCTACCGAAAAGTTTGTAAAAGTATTACATAAAGGCTGATGTGTATGAGGAATGGCAACCTTTCACTGGCCATAAGGCTCACCAGGAACTTGGACCAAGCAATACAAGGGAACAGGCCCAGAAATTTCTCAAGATTTCCCCCCACACAAACACACACACACCTTAGAAAAGATTCCTACTTGTTAGAAAGTTAGTGCTTTGTAGAGTTAACCCTACAAGATTGACAAAGTTCCTATAGCATACTTTTTTTTTTTCACAGAATAAGCCAACCAAATAAAACTATTGTAGTTTAGTATATGTTTCCTTAACCTAGTGCATTGACCTTTTATATGTGCTTGTTATCTACCACCACAGTAAAATTACACACTGGTAGTGGAAATGTTTCTGTGTATTAAAATTATGGCTAAGTCATACATTGACAAGCTATGGCCATTTTATCATTTAATCAGTTTTTAGTTTCCCTGTTGTGTCCTTGTGCCTATGTGCTCATATGTATGTTCCTTTTGGCCTTAGAATAACACTGTACCAGAAGTTCCCAAACTTTCTTGGCTCATAGTGCCATTTCAGAACCGTTGGCTTAACAAACAGCACATTTACAAGGATACTATGGGATACTTTAAGTTACATTGATAGTCTGTCAAATGTTGCTGCTTCCTTTAGAAATTTAAAATATCCATGGTGCCTTGTGAGTTCGCTTTGGCACTACAACCCATTTTTGTAACTGTAGCCTTGTAAATTAATAAAGAGGGTCTAGTCTATGAGGGCATATGCCACAATCAGTTTTAATTAATTAATTAAGGGGGAAACCTCATGGCTTTACTAAATAATCTCTGCTCAGGAGACTCTGGCGTTTATAGCTGGAATGCCATGCGCTCTGCAGCATGGTAGAAGAGTAGAAAGCAAGATACGGTATTTATACTCTTGACTTTCAATACATCCACTCACTTTATAAACTGCAAATCTTTATATTCTGGGGGCATCAGTAGATACATAAGTGAAAGTTGTCTCGCAGGATACCTTCTCTAGTCTTGCCTGGTGAGAAGTTTGTCCTATATCTTGTGTATTGTCCAAGGCCTAACACTTTCCCCTTCATTTTCCCCATATCTTCTTGATAGGGTGACTGGGAAGTAGCAACTGACCCAGCAAGCTTCTATAACCATAACCAAAAGAGATCCAGATTGAACATGATAACCATTACTCCCACCCTAATATCATCTGATAATTGTAATCTTAACACATCTGAGGTCTGGGGAAGGTGATGGATGATGGAAGAATTAGACCATGAAAGTGATAGATGGAAGTGTTGAATGGCATGCCAGAGTGGAAGGACCCACTGGCAAAAATCATCCAATTAAACATGTATGCAACTGCAATATTGATACTTCAGTAATGATGGTATACTTCAACATGATAGTATCTCTAAAGATGATGGGAACCCCTACTAAGAAGAAAAATTACTAACACGAGTTGCTTTTTTTTTTTAAGTTCTTGATATCACTTTCCCTTACAAGTACATTACAGAAGTGGGGAAGAAAGGATGAATTTAACAAAAGCTGGCCATGTCTTCAACAGAGCAATTTTTGAACTGAGCAATTTACAAAACTGAAACTTGATTCTAGCATGCATTTCAGGTTTCGAACCTTCACCATCTTAAAATGTAAGCTAGGGTGGTAGAACGTTGAGAGCCTAGTAAATGGTTCTGCAGGAAGCATCACCATTTATTGGCCTGATGGAAACAGCCAGTTCTTGTTTAGCGACTACTGCAGTTAATGACCGCTCACAAATTCGACAGCAGTAGTCAGCAGTAAAAAAAAAAAAAAAAAAAACGGTTTCTGACCAATTTGTACCAAATTTCTGCACTGACAATAATGCACCCTGGAGAGTAACCCTGGCAGTGCCATATGTGAAAACTTTTTTTTCTGAATGAAATAGAATGAGTGATCTGTGCAGCATTTCTCTATGTCATGTGGTTCATTTAGTCATCATTTTGCTCAGCGGTACCATTTCCCTGTAATAAATTGTGGTTGCTAAACAATGCTATATTTTGTAATTGATCATACCTATCACAGTAACTGCTTTGTGATTAGGTGACTCTCACAATATGGCAACGATATTGTGACAGCCATTACTGTCTTCTGTTAAAATATCGAAGAGTTGGCTAGCTCCCCTACTTCCCACCAACTTTACACATTTCCTTACTGTAAAAGCATTGTTTTTCAAACTTGGCAACTTGAAGACTTCAGCTGCTGGCTGAGGACTTCTTGCTGGAGTTGAGATCCACACATTCTGGAAATTGAAGTCTACACATCTTAAAGTTGTTAAGTTTGAAAAACACTGCTATAAAGTGTGTTTCTTTTTAGCCCTGCTTTAGGAACAAAAAAACTCAATACTGGCAACTGGCAAGACAGTATAATTGTGTCTGCAGCTGCTTCTCATGCAGTTTGGCCCATGGGTGGCTTATGTCTGTAAATTGTAGTTGTTGTTTTTTAAAGGAATAGAAAAATGATAGTACCTTTTAAAATGCATTTGTACCATGTTCTTTCAATATGTAGGTAACTGTGCATGTGCAAAAGCTTGCCCTTAGCTGCAGTGAAATAAATGATCCTTTGCGGTTGATTCCTATTCTTTAACTCACTGTATCAGTAGACTGCCACTTAAATTTACAATCCTGTGCCCCTTTTATCCAAATGAATAAATTTTCTGCCCCTTGGCAAAAAGGGTCACCTTTAAAGCCATTTCCATGGAAGAACGCAAAGTAGCAAATAAATCTGAATGCATATCCCATAGATTTAGGATATGTCTGAAGAGAAGAACTTGTCTAATCCCTGATTTGTTCTCAGTTTACAGACTCCTGTGCAATTAGAGAAAAATGGTAATACATTTGTGTAGCTAAAAAAATACACAGTGTCAGCCCTAATTGTAGTAGGAGAGATGGGAGGAAAATCCTGTTCTATCTTCTTGGCTGGAAGGACTCTTAGCCTCTCCTCTTCCTCTTCTAGGCTGTGTGGCTTCATGTGGGATGGCAGTTTACAGAATGGAACAAGGACAGCTTTTGCGATCCTTCTTTTTAGGGTGAAAGGCCGGGGCAGGGAGAGATTCCAATTCATGAAACCTCCTGCCATAAAAAGAAAAAGGAAATTGGAGGTGAGCAAAGGAAGCAAGGCGTTAAACAGTGTAATGCTGTATCACATTAGGTTGTGGAAAAGTTATTACGTAACATAAGCACCACTTGAAAAAACATTATTTATATCCCTGGAGGGGGGCAATTGCTACTACCCAGGAGGCTATATAGTCAGAAACCGTGTACTAATGCTTCAGGTATCCAACAAATGACCACCATTCCCTTGAACTACACTGTGCGAGGTTCCAGGAAAGTTGTGGCTGGAGGACAACCAAGATCATTCTCATCCCACTCCCTCTGCTGGATGGCCCTTTAATTACAGACCACACAAAGAATTCAAATCTTTAGCTTGTGATTCCACAAATGGTAGGCAATACTCCTTAATGATTCATGCCGAATGATACAATTCTAAATACAGGTAGTCCTTGACTTACGACTGTAATTCAATTCATAATTACGGTCATTAGTCATGCTGGCCATCAAGCAGGTCATCACACGACCAACTCAATTTTATGACATTTTTTGCAACAGTCGTTAAGCAAATTGCCATGGTTGCTAAACAAATTATCATTAAGTGAGTACCATGGTTGTTAAGTGAATTCATAGTCCACGGTGGGTGTTTTCTTTTTTTGCTGGGAACAAAGTAAATGCCGGTTGCTGGCAAAAAGTGGAACTTACAATCACATGACCATGGATACTGCAAATGGCCATAAATGCAGGCCAGTTGCCAAGCTCTAAAAATGCAATCGCATGACTCCAATACAATACAATAGTAGAGTTGGAAGGGACCTTGGAGGTCTTCTAGTCCACCCCCCTGCCTAGGCAGGAAACCCTATACCAGGTGAAGGGGGCTTCAAATCTGAGAATAAGTACCTTTTTGTTTTGGTCTGCTGTAACACTGAACAACCACTCTAAGTGACCAGTCATAAATCGAGGACTAATTGTAGAAAGCAGGACCTTACATGCTACCAGGTTTCATAGCAGAAATCCCTATTGCCGCCCTTGTCAATGCGACTCTTAGTGTTTTGATCTTTAAACTCCATATTCCACCTTGTTTTGGATTTTTTACTGAGTAGCCATATGCATTTCCTAGGCCCAAATTGGGATTTTGGACACAGCTGCCTAATGTAGTCGCAGTCTGAAATATCAGGCAGAAGTTTGCATCACACAGGAAAGTTGATGGATCACTATCTGAATCTATAAAAATGTATGGAATAGCTAATATTGGAAAATGTACATGCATCAGATCACTTAATAGTGAGATTAATTTCACATGGTCTTCAACCAGACACCTCAAAAGCCCTTAGAAGCAACCATCAAGCAAACAAGCAGGTTTCTGTTCCAATCAATCTCTTTCTGGCTAAATGAAGAGTGAGACACACAGGAAGGGTCAGAGAAGAGATTAGAAAGGGGTGGGGATGGGGAGAAAACTTTTTGTCCATCCATTTCCCGAAGAGTTTATGCTTCATCTCAGCTCTTCCAGGTTTGAGGAGAAGATTGAAAAAGCATTTATTTCACCCAGTTTCTCACTGATAAACTGATTTTGTTTTAGAAGTATCAGTTGTAATTTTGGCTTGATTTCAGTTGCATTGACTTTTTTTATTTTTAATTACTGTCAACTATCTTGAAAATGGTGTGAACAGAAAGACAGAGTTTAAACGAAAGAAAGAAAGATAGAAAGAAGCAAATATTTAATCAAAAAAAGCCTTTCTGAGGGATGCTGTCCTAGAAAAGAGTTTTCTTCAGTTTGGGGGGGGGGGTTCAGTTCTTTCACAGCGTTGGCTTCAACCACAACCGCCTTCCTCTTACCTGATGGCACGGACCAGCTCATAGAAAGACTCATCCACATTGAATCGGACCTTTGCAGAGGCCTCCATGTAGGGGATTCGGTTCTCCCGAGCAAAGTAACGGGCCTCCTCTTCAGTTACCTGTCAATAAGGGTAAATAAGGCCTTAATACAGAAATACATGAAATGCAGCAGTATAAGGAAGACAAAATAATGATTATTTACTAAAATATGAATATAGTTTAGAATTCACAGTCAGAATAGATGTAACATCATCAATTTCATGGTTCAAGTCCAGTGGTAGGTTCTGGATCCTATCACAACCGGTACACTGCGACGGGGTCAGCCATCCACCACGGATATGCGCACTGCACACACATGCGCACCCACTGCACTGCAATGCTCCAACTGCTGGGTGGAGGTCATGCAGGCGCCATATGCTGCACGCATGTGCGCAAATGGCCCGTTAGTTCAAATGGAGGTAAGGAACGAGGGCGGGCGGGCCCTCCAAAGCGCCGTTCTGGTACAGTGGCTGCTGCTCCCAGCTGGCACCAGTACGCCCACCACTGTTCTAGTCCCTTATTTGTTGAGCTAACACAAAATGTAAAGATGAGAAACAAAAGAAGAAAGGGGTGTTGGGAGGGATAGAGGGATCTATCATGCCTTTTTGTCCCCCCGTTTTTCCAAATGCTTCTTTGTCTAAAATAAATCAAGATGATTTTTCTCATTCTCTTGAAATTTTGGAACTTAACTGGGGCAATTCCGTCTATCCTAAGTTGATAAATATATGACTTGAGAGGTGGAGGATTTGACAATGGCAGGAGGCTCCATAGTCAGGATGTCAACAGGCTGACCAGGTCCAAGAGTGAGGTTGGGCAATTTTGGAGCTGTCAGTGTAAGCTTCTCTCTTCAATCTTTTGCAGGCTTCAGAATCTGGGAGACTATATGTTTTTTGGGACAAGAGGCACTGACAATATTTGGTACTTCTGTTTCTTGGGTTCAGAATCATGAGATGAATTATGAGGAAGTCGACTGCTGCCCTTTTGAAGACCAAAGAGTATGAATGAATACCCTGGGTTTGAAACAACATTCACGAAAGCCCAGATCTTCCAGCCTGAGCCAATATATCGCCATCTTCTCAACCATAGCAGTGGTACATTTTCCTTTCCTTGGTTCTGGATAGGACTTTGTTTCCTTCTTCATCAGATAACTTAATCCAGTTCCTCCCTTTTTCCTGATATAGACTTTGATGGTCCTGCTAGATTACACTATCCCATTTGCAACTCAGGGGTTCTCTAGATTCATGACTCCTGCTCAAAGAGCAGGTGGCAGATGTGAGAAGTTTTACCTTGCTCCAGTTTCTGCACCAGCTGTGACCCTTCCTGGATCATGACTCCCTAGTTACTCAATCCCTATTAGTCTCTCAACTGGACTACTGCAAAGCACTCTACAATGGAGCTTGGAATCAGAGATGGTATTCAGCCGGTTCTTACCAGTTCGGGGGAACCGGTAGTGGCGGCTGCTGGAGGCTCCGCCCACCTGCCCTGATGTAATGCATGACCTTTTGCACATGCACAGAAGGTGGTGCATGTGAACAAAGTGAGTGTGTGAGCAAGTGCGCTCACATTTGCGAACCGGTAGCAAAGGTAAGTGAATCCCATCAAGGCCTGGAATCCATTTGGAAGTTTAAGCTTTTTCAGCGAAAGACATCTCTGGGGCTCCTAAGAATGGCCCATATTAAGTCCTGTTAGAAGAAGCCCATCCCACTCGTGCCAGCAGACAGGAAATACTGTGGATCCCATTGGTCAAAGAAATCCCACTATCAGGATCAAGAAGAAGTGTCTTCTCTTCCATTGCATTTGCCATTTGGAACATCCTACCTGCCAAAAAGAGAGCTGCCTCCACTTCCCTATCATTCCATAACAGCATGAAGGCCTGGCCCTTCTGGTTGGCATGGGTCCCCAATGGGGGTGGTGGTGGCTACTAGATTAATAGCAAGCCCCCCTTGCCCCCTTGCTGCCGGCTTCCCCACCTGCCCTCTTTTATTCTCACATCACTATATTTTCATGGTTTTCTTTTAATTTTATTATGTTTTTTTAACATTTATTTTCTTTTGTCAACAAAAATAAAATGAAACAGAAAAGCCAACAACCAACACTAACAATTAAAAAAAATATTGTGTACAAAAAGAAAAAAGCAAGAAAAAGAAAAAGAAATCCCAAATGTCAAATAGATCTAACATTAAATATAAAAAATAATAATCCACCCTGAATAGATTCTGAAAAATAAATAAAAGAAACCTAGCATGTTCTCTTTCCCTTACATAACAGGTCTACAAATGGTTATAAACTTTCCCGTCTATATTTAACATAAATGCTATATTAAATAAACAAATCTTTTAGATGTGGAAATCTACCATGTTTCCCCAAAAATATGACCTATTCAAAAAGTAAGGCCTTGCTCGATTTTTTGGGGTAGGCCTAATATAAGCCCTGCCCCCAAAATAAGCCCTACTGAAGTGGGTAGGCATGGCCAGCACAGGAGGCAGCCCTTCCCTTCCCTGGTCACCTCAAGGCTGCTCAGCCCCTTATTTGGGGCCCACGGATCAGGTGGGCCACTCCGGCCACTGCCTCCAATAAGTGTGACAACTTTTGCATCCAATTGTGGTTGCAAAATAAGCCAGAGGCCAAGTAACACACCCCACACACCTCATGTCCTCCTTACCTAACAGTGTCAGTCACAGCAGGCAATTCTGTTCATGGAACAGGTGCCTCATAGGTGCCATTCCGGCCACTGCCTCCAGCAAGCCTGGCCGCTTTTGCCATTGTGGCCGCAGAAGCAGAGGAGGCCAAGCTTCTGAAGGGTATTGCAGCAGCAGCTATCCACAATTTTTTTTACTGTTATTTCATCCTGACGCACGCGGCCCAGTACGGTGTTAAAAGTTAACATTTCAGAAATGTTACCGTAGCTGGGGAGGTCTCCCTGCGCAAGGCTCTGTTGCTGCAGCTTCAGAGCAAATCTCTGCCTTCCCTGCACAGGATTGCAAGACTGGAGGCTCCAAAGCCATGGCGGAGCATTTTTGGATGTGCGTCTGTATAGGGCTCCTCTTTGAAAAAATGATCTGTAGGTGGCGGTGCTGGTGATTTTCCTGCACATCGTCCTTTCCTCCGCAGCTACGGTAACATTTCTAAATGTTAACTTTTAACAACGTACTGGGCCATGTGGGTCGTGACGAAATAACGGTATAGAAATTAGCTGATAGCTGCTGCTACAGTACCCCTCGGAAGATCATCGCAAGGCGCGGCTCTCCTGCGGCAGAAGTGGCTGCGCCCAAGGAGCACTTTTGGGAGAGAAGGCAAAGATCAGCTTTTCCTCGCCCCTTGCCCTTCAGTTCTGCAAGGGTCTCTCCCAGAACCAAGTTCTGGCAGAGCTCAACCAGAAAAATGGCCTGCAGGCATTCAGTAAGCAAAGCTGAGGCTGAGGCGCCAGGGGCAGTGGGAAAGTCCAGTGCCTCCCCAGCGCTCTCCTTTCCTTGGAAATGGCAGCCCCAGGCAGGGTGGGTTATGTCGGTATGTGTACAAAAAGCACAAAGTGAGGGAGTCAGCAGCCGCAGATTGAGGATCTTTGTGAGACGTCATGCCTGTCACCTGTCACTTGTCTCTCCTTTGGTGCCAATATATTTTGGCAATACAAGAAGGATGCTCTTGTTTTCATTGATTAGGAAGCCCAGGTTCTCATCAAGGTCCTGCCAGCAATCCCTGCTTAATCAAAAAGAATCAGATATGTGTATATTTGCACATAATATGCAATGGGCAGTCAAAACTATGAAAAATGATGACAAGCTCAATGACTTTACATTGATACGGGGTGCCATGGTATTCACATCTCAGGAACTTCTTTATGGGGAGGATAAATTGAAATGTGTTAGTAAACCTATTATAATTCCATGACCATTAGACAATTAAGCCTGCAACTATCTAAGGTGTGATTCTCTTCCCTAAAGTGCAGGATGGTGAGCCCTTCCTTATTCCTAAAAATTATAATAAGCCTTATGAATTTGGGAATCAATCACCAGGTGGGATCAACCTGATTGCCTATACTGTATTGTCTATAAACTGATGGATTTGCTAGATCGACGAAGCACATTAGGCTGCGTTTAAAATTAAATTCCTAATTTACCACCAAATCCTACTATGTGGAGATTAAAACACAATACTCAGTGAACACCTCTACTCACTTGTCGATAAAGATCCAGATCAGTCTTATTGCCAACAAGGACCATAGGGAACTCATCACGGTCTTTCACTCGAAGTATCTGAGTGTGGAATTTGTGGATTTCATTGAAACTATGACAAATAAATGGGAGTAAAACAAAGGAGGATTTCCCTTAATGTGCTTTTCCTAGATATACTATTATTATTTTCCTAATGAAGAATTCCCTCCTGCTGCTTCTAAAAGAAGAAGCAAAAATCACTACGCCAATATCAAGACCACTAGGAGCTTTTTTTACATCTCAGGAGACTTTTTGTCGAACATTCTAACATCAAAGGTCTGTTTAAGCTTCCTGGCCATTTTAAAATTCATATATTTCTCGTGTAGTGATTTAGCAACAATGGCTTTCTAAACCTTTGTTTAATTTAACTATGTAAAAGGCATGAGTATACTGAACTCACACAATATCCTAAATGAAAGAGATCCCTTTATGGCTTAGCATAATGCACTGGCCAGGGACTTTAAAGCCTATTGGGTATAGCACAGGATTTGGTTCCAGCTGCTGCTACTGCTGGTTTGTTCAAGAATGCAGTGCGCGTGCTTTTCACACACATGCGAAGTACTAAAAAAAATGATTCTGCGCATGCGCAGAAGCAAAAAACCTACAATGCCTACAACGCCGCAAAGAGAACCCATTTGGGGGCGTAACAGGCCGAGTTACTACCTACTCGGCCAAACTGGTCCGAACCAGTAGGAATCCACCTCTGGTCTAGCACCTTTTTGTGGTAATTTCTTTAATAGCAGCTTCAGTATAAACATGACTGTAATTTAAACTACCAAAAATATCCCCCCCTCCCAAATAACCCCAGCACTGCCAATTTTTAAGCATCTAATATGGGAAGGAAAAGCCAGGAAATACTTTTGAAACTTTTACATCCCAGCCTGCCTTTCTCTGTCCCCTTAGACTGAAAAATCTGCATGCTGTAAGCTACAGATGATATTTTTTGCATTTTTGTAAAAACACTGAGCAAAGAAGAAAGAGAAAGAAAATGTGAAAATCCTGACCTCAAATATCTTCAGTCAAAGTCTCACCCAACCAATGGCACACACACCTTAGCCCTAATGAAGAAAAGATTTTCATGGCATGTAAATGCTTCAGCTTTGATCTCACCTGCCCCGGTCATTGACAGCATAAACAAGGAGGAAACCTTCTCCTGTACGCATGTATTGTTCCCGCATAGCTCCAAACTCTTCTTGACCAGCAGTGTCCAGAACTGATAGGTGAAAATTGAGAAGGAAAGAAAATAGATTATATCTCAATCAATCTGAGTATGAAACATGTAGACGAGAGAGCTTAGTGTGGTGGTATGGAACCAGGTGCCCTTCAGCTGTCCTGAATTACAACTCCACAAGACTCAGGCAAGGCAACCAAAAAAGGAGTACATTAAAAGGTATACAGAATACCAGGTTGCCTGTTCCTGCCTATTTTGTTGGGCTGGGAGATGCTCAAGTCAAGTTTCAGCAACAGATTCAACTGAAGTTCTAGTAGCTAAAAAGTGTTATATCCCCCCCCCCCATTGTCAACATGCAGTTTTTGTTGTAAGTTTTAAACAGAGAAAGTTTTCTTTCAAAAAAAAAAAGAAAATATGAATTGGCTACATCCACTATCCTCCAAGCATGATTCCTCATCACCAACTCAGGTACAGATCCTCCAGGCCAGTTGATAATACACTGCTTTCATATTTATTTTATGGTCTCCTACAACCAATAAGTCCCCCCAATAATATATACACACATAGATTAAGCTTACTTTCAATAGGATGGCAAATTCAAGAATAATTTGTTATAAGTTTGTAGCAGTAAGAATTCTGCAAACAGGCCTGATTTTAATAACAGGCTCAGTTTCACAGCATCTGGTTCCTGATACCCATTTCTTTACTTCAGTGTTCTCCAAACTGATATCCCTCAAAATGTTTTGGACAAATAATTAATCAATATGGCCAACAAACCATTGCTGGTTGGGAATAGTAGAAATTATAGTCCAGCAAATCTAGAAGGCACAAATTGGAAAGCACTGGTTTATGCAATGAATATTTCTTTCCTAGTTTTTTTGCTGGTCCATGCTACTAGCTTCCCTTCTCTCATTCCTGACTTATTTTCCTCCATGGCAAGGAAAGATTAAAATTTGAGAGTTGCAGTCATGAAGGAAGCCACATTGGGATGGAAATAGTACCTAAAGATGAAACATACAATAACAACATGTAAAGACCACTCTGCCTCGGATTTCTCCACTACCCCATACAAGTAAGTCCTTGATTTATAACCATTCATTTAGTGATCGTTCAAAATTAAAATAGCACTGGACAAAACGATTTCTGACTATTTTTTCACACTTACGATCGTTGCATCATCCACATGGTTATGTGATCAAAATTCAGACACTTGGCAACTGGTTCATATTTATGACGGTTGCAGTGTCCCAGGATCATGTAATCTCACCTTTTGTGACCTTCTGACAAGCAAAATCAATGGGAAGTTAGATTCACTGTTACTAATTTAACTTCACATCTGTGGAAAGAAAGGTTGCAAAATGGGGCAAAATTCAATTAACAAATTCTTACTTGACAAAATAAAATTTGGGGTTATTATGGTCGCAACTTGAGGAACTACTTATAGATACATTCATTTGCGCAGAGTACACACAAGGTCTCTCTAGAATAAGAGGCCACTACTACTTACTGTCCAGCCGGGTTGAGATACCATCAATATTGCAGACTTTTGTGTAGGAGTCCTCAATTGTGGGGTCATAGTCAGAAACAAAGTAAGACTGAAACAAAGCAGAGGAAGAAAGAAGGAAGCGTTTCAAGGATGTCAGAAATAACTGGAAATCTATTTCCAAATTCTGCTCATGAAAAATTAACATCTCTGGCACAAGCTTTTACTCAACCCTCTGCTATCAACTCCATGTATGCTGCTGAGGAATTCATCTAAAAGTTGCCATTATTGAAAAACATTGCTTTAGATGGAAGGCCAGTCTGGTGTAATGGCCTGGAAATCAGAAGCCTGTGAGTTCTAGGCCTCCTTTAAGCATGAAAGCCAGCTGGGTGACTTTGGGATAGTTTCAGTCTAACCCACCTCACAGGGTTGTTGTTGTGGGGAAAATAGGAGGCAGGAGTATTAGCTATATCTTTACTGCTTTGAGATGACCAAATATGAAGGTAGGATAAAAGTATCACCATAATGATAGTAATTTCAGAGAGCTATCGTTGACTACCATGTGGCAGACAAATATAATGTCCTCTTTGAGTTAAAAGGGCAGTTTTCTTTACTTAGAAGCATTATAGAAGCAGTTTGCCCTTGCCTCCTTCTAGAGTGTTCTATTTCTCAGTCCAGTTTATAATCCTGGGGTTTCCTTGTAGACTCTCGCCCAAAGTCTAACCAGATGGGATCCCAACTAGCTATTCGAGTTCATCTAAGTTTTTATTAACTCTTAAATCCATAAGTAGGGTAACTAAAATGTCAGAAAATTATAATGAAAAGAAAATGCTGCCTTCGACCATCTTATGTACCTCCAAATAAGCCTAATTTGCTTCCCCCCAATGCTGAATGCAAGCATCAGAGCTGATTCAGACTCCTTTTGCTTTTCGTTACTGTAATCTTTCTTTCTTTCTTTCTTTTCCCTAAATGTAGCTGCCTTTTGAAGGTGAGAAGAATGAGCAAAATGGAGATGATCTACTGCAACATTCCCAACCTGGCTGAGAAATTGCATCACTCTCACAATACCTCAAAATGATGGAATTGTAGCTGCAGGCAACTGAAAGGCACCAGACTAGAGGCATTCAATTTTTAAAAACTATATGCTGAAGTATTTATTCCTAAGTAGGCATAGTTGGCAGCCAAAGTTGCTTAAGTAAGACCATAAAGTTATGCGCATTTAAGTTGGAAAAGTTCCAGTCGTTTCAGCAGAACTTATATACACATTTACAGCAATGTATAAAGTCCTAGGATAACTTTCACTTTTCCACACGGCAGGAAAACATACCAACAAAGTTTGTTTAGCCCTCCCTGAGCCCATCCCGCCCTATTCTACCCTTGGGCGCTTTTTCCGAGTTACCTGGATGAATTGAATAGTTAGGGCGCTCTTGCCTACGCCGCCTCCACCGACCACTACCAGCTTGTATTTCTCCAGTGGCGCCGCACCTTCGCTGGGATTCATCCTGCTTGGCAAAAGTTGTTCGCTTCTTTATAGGGAGGGAATCGGACCAAAACACTCACAATTCTCCCTGTCCAGTCGCAGCAGGCATCCTCCGAATCCCCAAAAATATGGCAGAGAGATCCAGGGTGGGCCCTCTAAGGAGAGAAGCTCGGCGATTGCTGGCAGTCCGCTTCCCTATTTGGCCAGCGGGAGCCGCTACGGGGAGGTCTCACGTCCGGAACAAGATCGTCGGGGCCAGTGGGCCTTCCCCGCCTGAGGTGGACCACTCAGGGGCGGCAGGGTGGGTGGGGAGTTGAGCTCAGCGCGCACCCCGCACGCTGCCTAAGATGCTGCTGTGTCTCTGTGATGAGCGCGAAGCTGCAATCGTTTAGTAATGGAAAGTATGGCTAGGTTGGAGAGGTTTATGCCTGAGATGATGAAACTAGAATGGACGCAGTTAGTTATACAGTGCAACACTTTCATCCTGAAAGTGAAATTCCGATTCCTCGCAAAACATGGGGTTTGCGTAAGATCCTCTGAACTAGGGAGCTGACCATCTTAAACCAGACCCAGAGGCGCCCACGTGGCTTCTGTACGACGCTTTTACACGACACATCCGGATAGAACCCTTGTTTCAGTCGGGTTAACCCAAGTTACAGGGTTCCCACGACAGATCGTGTTACAAATTAGCGTTCATGTCTGCGTTCATACAAACACACTAAGGCAAAAAAATAAAAAGAAGCAGCTAAAGGTTGAACGCAACTTCTGACTTTATAGAGCAGAGGTACGTTCGCTTTAGCTGGCGGAATCTAGAATATTTGCGGTCACAAATAGCCTCAGAAACGGAGTTCTGGCATGCAGGAAACCAGTGAGCCTTTTGGAATGAGGAAGAATTTTCGGAGTAAGATGGGAAGTGGATAAAACTTGGTTTTTTTAAAAGTGAATGCAAAGTTCTGAGAAGTGGGATCAAAAACGCTAAGTGGAAACCTGTTTGCAACTAGGAGTTTCAGAAGAGCGGAGGTTCGGACTCGTTCGAAGGCATTCAGAGAGAAGGGGTGGATAATCGGCGAAACCTAGGACCCAGCGCTTGACTCGGCCAGGGCGGAGAGGAGTATGAGTTCACCGCTACATTCCTTTTATGAATTGTGCGGAGGAAGTTGAGGCACCAGCCCGTGCCTTGTATTGTGAAGGAGCGCCTTGACCTGTACGAAGTTGGGGAACTTAGATTAGCTGTGATTTATTGCACCTCTTTCTGCAATGGTACAAAGGCCCACATAATAATTTATTAGCAAGAGGCAGTTTGTTCCTTATGCAGAACCTAAGATCCAAGAGAGGAAAGCTCTTAAACTATGTAGCACTGAAGCATTTAATACTAATAGCCGGTTATATTTTCATTTACTATATTTATTAGAAATGTAAATGATAAAGTACAGTCAGTGACAATGATATAAATTGCTGCTAATCAGCACTAGTTTTCCCAATCTGGTTCTGTCCAGTTAATTTTAGAATACAATACTCTTCATCTCCAGTCATTACCTTCAACACTTTGTTATATTTGGTAGCAAATGAGATGCCACACAGTTGGGCAGCATCTGGTTGGAAAGGGCTGCTCCAGTAATCCTGATATCACCAGAACTCCTTCAGATAATCTTTAAAACTCAATTAAGCCAATCAAAAGTAGGGTAAACTTAAACAAGCATTATTTAAAACACCAGGAATCCATTCACTCATTCCTTCATAATCAAGACAGTCCCAGTCCTCCATTTTTGTGCAATATTTCCATTCAGTGTAGCCTTTGATCCTGCCCAACTAATTAAGCATCAAGTCTTCAATGGGAACCTAAGTGAGGAACTAAGATGACATTCCTTAGTCACATTTACCAGATGTTTTTATTTATAGGCACAGGATCAGACATGATCCAGACATGAATAAACAAAGAATGGAAAGAGTAATATTAAGTGTGCAGATGATGGAAACTTCCAGTCATGTATCTTCCAGTCACCTATCTTATCTTGCTTAACAGCCTTGCACATCTACTTGGAATGTACATTGCAGCATTTTGCAGGAAGATCTTGGGATTAATTTGTAGAACGTGTAGCCTCCTGTTGTTCTTAAATGCAATTCCCAGAGCCTCAGCACAAGTGAAGGAGAGGGATGTTGGTAATGGTTTTCAGTTTGGTGGGTTATAGGTCATCTTATCAAGATGTCTTAATAGGATGGTACAAATGGTTATCCTTTATTATCGCCCACAAAGAATATCCTTTCAGATATGAGTTAAAACAAGCGAGATCATGAAAGCAATTGTGGAACATCCCACAATCTAGTCATTGGCATCTTAATATGGCCAGTATAGAAACTGCAGAAAATAATTGCCCTATTTTTAAGTGAAGGCCCAGTAATCAAGTCCCATGGTTTAAGCTGAAAATTACTGGACCTCAAGAGAATGGAAGGCTGTTAGTTGGAACATACTTTGCTGTCCCTCCCATTAAACTTTGGCTGCTGAATTGGAGAAGTCTGCATTTGGGTTAATCTTTTAAATCAGTGCTGAAATGATCTATCTGAGTTTATATCAACCCAAAGTTATACAGTCTTCAGAATTACTTTTGAATGAAATATATTGAGTAGAACAAGGTAATCTAGAAGCAAAATTTAAAGCCCAGTTCTAGTTTGATACTTTGATTATTACACCAATTCTCAGTAAGAGGGAGCCATAATTCCAGCCCATAATTGAGCAAGCTTTAATCAGCTGGTTTTGAATGAAGGAGTGCTTGAAACAAATAAGTCTTTTTCACAGGCCCAGTCCTCATTCTGTTTTGATAAGCCAGAAAAATAATATTTATTGAAATAGAGGAAGAACTTTTGATAGTTTGGACTGTGCTTAAATTATATCAAGAATATTTATCTCCAGATTCTACCTGCAGTCCTTCATGATATGTGGATTTCATTTCCCATAATTTGCAGGGTCTTCTAAAAATTGATCCAGTCCGGTTAGTTTATTGCCTTTTCAGCTATTCTTTCTGTGAGTAATCTAGTCATTAAAAGCATTTTTCATTACCCCAGATGTCCAAAGGATCATCTAATAATTTATTTTCTGAATTTTCTAAGCCTACCAATTGGACCAAAAATGTGTGCAATTGTGTTTAGATTGTTTAGGGGTGTATCTATGATCACACCCTGCATGAAGATTTGAATGTTCATTGGATCATGCTGACTAAAATAGGGGAAATGAATCAAGTGTGATCATTGACACAGATTAAACCCATTGTGTGTATATTTATCCTTATGGTTTGTGCTGTGTGAAGGTTTATTTGTTGCATGTATATAATCCTCATGCTGCTTATGCAAAGAAGGGTGACACCGTCCTTCCACATGCTGAATTTGAATTATACAATTCATGCTTATTAATTCATTTTAATACATATTTTATTAAAAGTTTTTGTTCTTAATACGGTATAAAACACAAAAAGAAATAAAGGTCATGGAAAAGAAAGGAAATAGCAGAGAGAGTGAGGGAAGAAGGTAAAAGAAATTAAATAAAGAAACAAAAAGCACTTTTTTAGTGAAGTAAATACATAATTACATTATAGTATCAACTTTTTGTCATATCAATAGTAACTACTAGCCATTACTATAGCAGTAACCCACATAATTGTCAAAACCCAAAGTCAAATTTCATTTCTCCCCCTTTCACACACTAAGTCTAGGAGCAACCACAAAACTATTTACATTCTTGTCTCTCATTAGTGCAGTCAATTTCACCATCTCCAGCCAGTTCCATCATCTTCTCAATCCATTCCACCACTGTGGGAGTTAATACTTCTTTCCATTTCTGACCATATAGGATTCTTGCAACCTTCAACATATATAGCAACAAAGTTCCATTTCTCCCCGTTGGTGGATTTATAGTGTTCACAGACATTATTTCAAGGATAAGAGAAAATACAACATAGAAATAAAAAAAAACAGCCAGAGCAAAGAATAACATGGTGAATCCATTTTCAAATCAAAAGAACTTAGAGTTAGTGGTCATACATATCACTGTTTTATTAATCTACAGTTAAAAGAAAGGTTTCCTCTGGATAAAAAATAATGTGGTTTTTTTTTATAACAAAACTTTTATTGGTTTTTTTCAAATATTTTGGGGAAAAGGGTACATAAGTGTGGGAAAAATTTTTTTGACAGCTACATCATACGGAAGGTGGTACTTCCCCGGAATCTTGCATCTCTTTCATATTTTATATATATCAAAATATCATTGTTACATTCATATTAGCAGTTATTTTACTCAATTCTTTGACATCTTCAACCATACTTTATATCACTTCTACATTTCATTATATTAGCAATTGCGATATGTTTTTAATTCATTTCTGTGACCTAAGTTTCATTGCTGTCTCCTCTCCCCTGTCTGTTGGCTGAGCCAAGGCTCCTCCCCCCTTCATGTCTTGTGTGCCGTCTCTTGTTTCACCTAGGAGGTCCTTATGTTTTCCCATGAAGGCTTCTGCCTCCACCACTGTGTTAATTCTCACTCCACCCCCTCCCAAAAAATCAACAGGCCTTCTGGAATTAACCACCGAAACCAGATATTTTTTTCATATAGCTTTTTAGTTAGAAAGAAGAATTTCTTCCTCTTATCTCTTATTCTTTTTGGTATCTGTTTCAGAATGGTTATTTCTTTGTCCTTATATCTTAGAGGTTCCCCCCTTTGAACTCCTAGAATCTCATCTCTTGTAGTCTTTCTAAAAAACTTAACATGTACCTCCCTTGGAACATTGTGTATTCTAGCATATGCTGAATTGATTCTATATATCAGGTCAATATCCCACCCTAGCTGCTGTTTATCTCTTTTAATATAATCTGCTAGCATTGTTATCATAGTCTCTCTTAAGTCTTCACCCTCTGTTTCAGGTATATTTTGAAATCTAAGAAAAAAAGACATCCTTTCAAATTCCATTTTTTCCATGTAACTCTCAAACCCAACATTTTTTTTGTAAAGCCTTCATCTCTTCTCCCACCCCCACAGCACCCTCCTCCAGAGCATTTATTTTTTGACTATTTTGTAAAGTCTGTTGTTGATTCTGTCTGAGTTCTTCCTTTAAGTCCGCCAGCTGCTTTTTTATTTCATCCTGTCCCTTTAAGAGTGTCTGAAACATTTGGTGGAACGTTTCTTGAGACTGCTGTTCCCCCTCGGGAGCTTTTGGTTGCAAAAAAGAGGTTAATTGCGTTTGCGGGGGAACCGGGCTTGAGACAGCAGAAGATGGAGCCAAGGCTGGTTTGGGTGGAGGCTTTTTTGCAGGCATTTCAAAGTTCAAAAAAAGTTATAGGTCTAAGCAGAAAAGATGGCGTCTGTAGGAGCGTGCCGTCAGGGGGGGCCAAGAGACAGGCAAAGTCCAGTGTGGGATATCGATCTTCAATATGGCTCCCCTCTGGTTAAAGTCAATTTTTCCCAATCCAAGGAAGAGTTGTACAAGGAGATTCCTCTAGGGTTCACCCGGGTTTTATAATTCCAGCCCAAAAAGTTTTTCAGAGACGACAGTTCATTTGTAACGACAACAGAAGCGGGGGAAGAAACGCCATTTTGGCTCAGCCCTCCCCAGGGATCGGAGATCAGTCATTTAGAAAGTTTCCATTCATAGCTTTTTAGGTCAGCTCACTTTCTTTCTTCCGGAATTGTTAAAAAGGATCGTTACCCCATTGCTTGAAAGAAGTGAATATCAAAGGGTTTTTTTTCCCAATTCTCCCTCTCTCCTCCGGGAGAGAGAGATTGTGTAGAGCCGCTTTTCTGAGAGGGGGGGGGAGAGCAAACCCCCCTCTCCAATCTTAACACTTCGCAAAGATCAAAGAGTCTTAAGGATACTGCTAATCCTCATTTACTTAGTTGTTCAAAGAAAGTAAAAAGAAAGACACCGGGGGAGGTTCCCCCCCTCACCGCATTTCTGCTGTTGCCTTCAAGTGGAGCGTTTTCTTCCAATCTCCTCCGGACGAAAGCGCATGTGGCAGGCGCCCCCCCAAAAGCCTCCCAGTGCCTAGGGCAAAGCTGGCAGCCCCCCTGTAGCCGCCGCTGCTCCAGGGGGCTCCAGCAAGCCGCCCCCTCGGCAGGATACCTCTACAAGGCATCCTGTGCCCCCCCCCTGGATCAGGGGGGCCCCACCGGGACAGCGAGCGGCGGACAGCATGTCCGTCGTCCACAGAAACAGGAAGTGAATCCATTTTCAAATCAAAAGAACTTAGAGTTAGTGGTCATACATATCACTGGTTTATTAATCTACAGTTGAAAGAAAGGTTTCCTCTGGATAAAAAATAATGTGGTTTTGAAGCGGATAAAAATGAATTTGAAATGATGCTCCATAGTAATGATGAACATCTTAAGCTATGTTTTTTAAAATGTTGTTACAAATATACCTGGAAAGTGAATATGTATGATCAATGGACAAGAAATATAATGCTAGAGCAATGGAAAAATATGTGGATTAAAGAGCTGTAATTCACATTGAATTATGTAATCTTAAAGAGAATTTTTATAAAATGATGTGCCATTGTTATTTAATGCCAGATAAATTATCAAAAATGTATAAGGATTTTCTGAATGTTTGTTGGAAATACAAGTGTAGGGAGTTCATGCTTATTCATTTCTGAATAATGTCCTATTGATTTGTTTTTACTTTATTCACAGGTAAATTCTATTTAATTCAGCAGGCTTTTTAAACAATGGAGTGCTTAATGGAGCTATGTTTGCATGTATTCCAATGCCTGTGCAAATAGGAATCAAAACACAACTTTTAGATTCTTAGAAAAGGATTAAAAACAAAATGATTGTTTAAAATAGCTTTGATAATTAGAAATCAGCCATGTTAGATTCTATTGATGTATGTTCTATTATGCTGGCTGTTTTAACTTTCTTTGGGGGAAATGAGCTGTGGTGGCGCAGTGGTTAGAATGCAGTACTACAGGCTACTTCTGCTGCCTGCTGGTTACCTGCAATATGGCAGTTCTATTCTCATTGGCTCGAGGTTGACTCAGCCTTCCATCCTTCTGAGGTGGAAATGAGGACCCAGATTGTTGGGAGCAATATTCTGACTCTGTAAACTGCTGAGAGAGAGTTGTAAAGCACTGTAAATTAGTATACAAATCTTCTATTGCTAAATGATAAGGCATTTTACTTTTTGAGACATTCCTTGCTATGCATTTTGCAAAAGACATCTCCATCCAGATGCAATTGATGATAACCTGTAGGTTGCGAAGATCACAGCAAATGGAGTAAATGGATGCTATATCTGATGAACTACTGCTTACTTCTACTTGCAGCAGTTCCACCATGAACGAAGTAAATAGTATGGAATCCTTAGTACTCTGTGAGCTGGGTTGTTTTCTTGCAGACATTTCATTATCAAACTAAACAATATAATCAATGCCAGTAGGGGGTGAGATTTGCTCTCATTTTAAGTACTAGTGGCTTGACCTGTCATTGTTTATCAGAGTGATATTGGCGGTCTCTTGATGAGGCTGTTGTTTACCATTAGCTTGTTTATCTGGGCTGAGCAACCTAGCATTGAAGATCTGTAAAGATTCTCAGTCATCCAGGTTGTTAGATTCGGGCAACGAGAGAACAGACTTCAGACGGTAGTGACATACAGCTCTTTATTAGTTAAGTAGTAGTGATCCAGCTTCCTATGGGGTCGGGCAGCTCCCCTTTTATAGGGAGCTGGCAGACCTCCCATCCAATCAGAACAACCCCTTGTTCCTGCCCTAGTGGCGGACCTGAGTGGAGACTACAGCGGTTTATGTAAATATCTAACACCCCTCCCCTCTTAGATGGAGTGTTCCGGTTAGTGACAAAGTCCTGTAAGTATGCTGGTTTCTGCCTTGCACGGGTGGACCTGCGTAGTTCTGGTTGCGCCGGAGCGGGCGCAGGATCGGAATGTTCCTTTTGTTCCACTGTTCCGGCTGGGGATTGTAGATTCCCTTCGCTAGGAGGCTGCTCCGTTCTTTCGTCGGTCTCAGGTCCCACCCCTGGCTCCGCTGTGTCGTAGTCGTCTGTGATGGGCGAGTCAGGTTGTTGTATCGGCAATCTTTCTGATGGTATGAGTTCTTCGTTTGATTATCGTAGGTTGGAGTGTGTCAGGCGACCTCGGAGTTGGTCGATGTGTCTTTTCCAGTTCCTACCGTCTTCCAATTCTAACAAGTAGGAACGAGGGCCGGTGATGCCTATTACCTTTGCTGGAATCCACAGTGTCCCCCCTGCATAGTTGTGGGCATATACTGAATCCCCTATGCTAAAATTCCGAATTTTGCTTGTGGAGTCTGGGGGCGATGTGGCAGAGTAATTTGGGTGTAGTCGGTCTAGGTGAGACCTTAACTGACGACCCATGAGGAGTTCAGCGGGACTCCTTCCCGTCGTGGCACTAGGGGTAATGTGTTGGATTAAAAGATAGTGATCGATTCGTGTTTGCCAATCACCCGGGCCCATCCTAGCGAGGGCCTCTTTTGCAGCGTGCACCATTCTTTACGCCTGTCCATTCGATGCCGGATGGAATGGCGCGACGAGGGCATGCCGAATTCCCTGACTAGATAAGTATGCTTCGAATTGCATGGCCGTGAACTGGGGCCCGTTGTCGGAGACCAGGAGGTCGGGCAGGCCGTGCGTGGCGAAAAGTCGCCGTAGTACCTTGATGACCGCCTCTGCCGTGATTGAAGTCATCAGGACTACTTCTAACCACTTGGAGTATGCGTCCACAACTATTAGGAACGTTTGTCCCTGAACTGGTCCTGCGAAATCTATGTGTATTCGCGACCATGGTGCTTGCGGTTTGTCCCACTCCATAGCGGGCGCTTCAGGGGGAGCTGGCCTGGACTCCTGGCATGGATTGCAAGTGGCCACCCATTCCTCTATCTCCTTGTCCATGTTAGGCCACCACACGTAACTCCTAGCCAATGCTTTCATCCGTACGATCCCTGGATGCCCTACATGCAAAGCTTCCAATACATTTCTCCGCAGTTTGTGCGGTACAACAACTCGATCCCCCCACGGTAAACAACCTTTCAAAACTGACAGTTCATCATGCTTAGACCAAAACAGTTTGAATTCGGGTCCCACAATCCCTTTGGGCCACCCCCTCCATACCCAAGTTTGTACTTGTCTGATTACGTTGTCCTTAGCAGAAAACCTAGCAACGTCCACAGAAGATACTGGCCCTGTGTCCAAACAGTCAATCAAAAGGACTGGTATTTCTGGAGTGGGGTCGGCCAACAGTTCCGGTAACGGGCAGCAGCTGAGCGCGTCTGCGTGCCCCAATGTAGAACCCGGTCGGTGTACCAGTTTGTAGGAATACGCAGCCAGGAAAACAGTCCACCTGGTCATGCGCGGGGAGAGGGAGACCGGTGTGGGGCGGTTTCCCGCCAGTAGACCCAGCAATGGTTTGTGGTCCATTATAAGTTCGAAATCACGGCCGTAGAGATACTCGTGAAACCGCTTGACTCCAACCACAGCGGCTAACGCTTCCCTGTCCAGTTGGCTGTAGTTGCGTTCCGCTGAAGACAATGTTCTTGAGTAGAAAGCGATGGGCGCTTCATTCCCATTTGGCATCCTGTGGCTGAGTACTGCACCGACGCCGAAAGGTGAGGCATCGCAGGTCAACACCAGCGGTAGGGTTTGGCTGTACTGGATAAGCAGAGAGTCGGCTGTTAGCAGGCGCTTGACTGCGGCAAAAGCGGTCGCCTCGGAACGTCCCCAGGTCCATTTTGCGTTCTTTGCTAGAAGTCGGTGCAACGGCTCAGCGATGGTAGCTTTCTGTCTGAGAAAGACACTGTAGAAGTTAAGAAGTCTGAGGAAGGCCTGCAACTCGGTCTGATTTCGTGGTGTGGGGGCGTCCTGGATTGCCTTAATTTTTTTCAATGTCGGGTGTATTCCCAGTCCATCAATCCTGTAACCCAGGAATTCTACGCTGGGCACGTTAATTTGGCATTTTTCCTTTTTTAGGCGGAGACCCTTTTCTCGAATTCTGGCCAAAACAGTCCTTACGCTTTAGTAATTGCTCCTCATTTGCAGCCGATACCAAGATGTCGTTGAAGTAAGGGACGACTCCTGGTATGCCCTGCAAAAGCCGTTCCATGATGCTTTGGAACAATCCCGGAGCGATGCTTACGTCGAATTGTAAACGGTTGCATTTAAAAGCACCCCTGTGCGTCACTATAGTTTGGGCCTCCACCGTGGCGCTATCCACTGGCAGCTGCTGATACGCTTGTGCCATGTCTAGTTTTGCAAAAATTTTACCTGGCCCCAACAAGTGCAATAGGTGCTGTACTACGGGCACAGGATATGCGCTTTGTTGTAGGGCGACATTAATTGTGCATTTATAGTCCGCGCAGATGCGGACTGACCAGTCTGGCTTAACAGGGGTTACGATAGGGGTTTCCCAGCGAGCGTGATCTACTGGTTCAAGAATTCCTTGCTCTACCAGCTTATCAATTTCCTTATCGATTTTGGGACGGAGCGCAAAAGGCACTCTCCTAGGTTTTAGCCTGATAGGCGCCACATTTGGATCCAAATTAAATGAGATTGGTTTTCCCACATACTTACCAAGGCCGGGGCTGAACACATCCTTGAACTCCTTAAATATTCCTTCAGCGCTGCTGTTACCCACGGCGTTGATTCCGGTAACTTCTAGCCCCAGGGCTTCGAACCAATCCAGTCCCAGGAGGCTTTGTAGTGGCGCGCTGGCTATGGTCACAGGCAGCTTGGCTGTGATGTTTTTGAACTGGACTCGGAACGTGCCTTGACCCATGATGGGGACCCTGTTCCCCTGGTAGTCTCGAAGCAGGATGTCTGGTGTTCGTAGTTGGTGCTTCTTTAGGCTCGGAATCGCCTTTTTCATCGCTGACCACGAGATGATCGTCAGTGATGATCCCGTGTCGACTTCAAGCTCACAAGGGGAGTCCTCCAGGAGGACAGTGAGTTTCAGCTTTTTAGGTCTCTTTGTGCAGACCTGTCCTATCGTTGTGAGATAGGTTCTTAGTGGTTCTCTCTGGGAATACTCTCTCTCGGCTCCCCGGGGATACTCTCTCTCGGTTCTCTGGGAATACTCTCTCTCGGCTGACTCCCTTGGTTCTCTCTCTGGGCGCCCTTTGTTTTTTCACCAAGCCCCTGGGGTGGGCTTCTGTCGGCGATACGTTGGCGGTTGCCATGTTGTGGCAGGGACTTCGCTCCGACACACCTTTGCAATGTGTCCGATTTTGTCGCAACGCGAGCAAACAACGTCTCTAAATCGGCAGGTAGACCGGGGATGATTCCCTCCGCAGCTTGCGCAGGGCGGCAAACGGGATTCGAATTATCGCGCCAGTTTTGTGTGGCTGCTGCGCATGCGATGGCTGTCTTCGCACTCGCTGTCCTCGGTTTCTTGATCGGTGGCCTCGTGATGCACCCGGGTTTGTCTGGTTCCGGATTGGGGTGCGCTGTACCCGCGTTGTAGTGTTTCCGTAGATCTGTCCGCTGATTCCGAAGCTCTTGCCTCATCTAGCGCAATCTGCAGGTTTAAATTGGATTTGGCCAACAACCGTTTTTGTAACGAAATGTCCCTTAACCCGCATATGAGGCGTGCTAGGATATGCTCGTCCAGGTCCCTGAACTCGCAATGCGTTGCTGCTTTTCGGAGCGCTGCAATGTACTGGTTGATGGATTTGTCCGCCTTCTGGTTCAGCATGTTGAATTCGTGGCGGCGAACATGGCGGGAAGGTTTTGGCGCGAAATGCGTCTGCAACATCTGTTGCAGCACCGTCCATGTTACCGCCTGGATGGGGGTTGGCTCCGAAAGATCCCTGGCCGTCTTGAAGACCTCTCGACCGCAGTAGCTCAGGAACATATTCTTTTTCCGGGAGTCCGGTACTCCCATGAGATCGTTTGCCTCGAGGAAGCATTCGAATCTCAGCATGTAGGATTCCCAATGCTCGGTTATTGGGTTGTATGGAGTTGGTGGAGCGTGCATCGCCATCTTGTCCTGCGTTCGAATTTGCCGCACTGAATGGCTGCCGGAATTTCCGCCGAATTCCGGGGCTGGATCAAATCCGTAGATTCTGGTGGTAGATCTTCGTCCTATCTGCCTCTCGATCCCACCTTCGTCGCCAGTGTTAGATTCGGGCAACGAGAGAACAGACTTCAGACGGTAGTGACATACAGCTCTTTATTAGTTAAGTAGTAGTGATCCAGCTTCCTATGGGGTCGGGCAGCTCCCCTTTTATAGGGAGCTGGCAGACCTCCCATCCAATCAGAACAACCCCTTGTTCCCGCCCTAGTGGCGGACCTGAGTGGAGACTACAGCGGTTTATGTAAATATCTAACACAGGTCATGGTTGTCCCAAAGGTGCTTTTTCAGGAGGCAACCGGACTTCCTTATTTTTTCTTTTGAAGTTTCACTTCTCATCCAAGAAGCTTCTTCAGCTCTGACAGGATAGCGAGGAATGGAAAGATTTGGAATGGATTTGAAATCCTTCCATTCCCCACTATCCTGTCAGAGTTGAAGAAGCTTCTTGGATGAGAAGTAAAAAAGTTTTTTTTCTTTTTCTTCAAAAGAAAAAAACAAGAAAGTCCGGTTGCCTCCTGGAAAAGCACCTTTGGGATAGCACTGAAGATGTTACCTAGTTGGGTAGAGTATAGGATCTGCCAGAAAAAAACAATGGTGTCCCAGTCAGAATAACTATTCCATCCGTGCTTTGCTGTTCAAGAGTGAGAGATTGTAACTGAAAAATTGAGGTCATTTGTACTGACCAGCAACATTTTAGGCTTCTGATAGAATGAAAGTGCAATAGTGTGCTGTGTAATTTTGTATGGAAGTATCCAGAGCTATAGAAAGTAGAGATAACCAACAGCTATCTAGATTTTTTTAAAGAAAAACAAGTTCCACTTTAGCATCAGCTGAATGATTTTTGGATCAGTCAGTCTCTCTCAGCTCCAACTACCTCATAGGGTCTTTTATAGGGAAAATAGGAAGAGAAAGGAGTATTGTATATGTCTTCTGCCTTGAGTTACTTCAAAATTATAAAGGCAGGATAAAAAAATCTAACAAACAAATAAATAAGATTCTATTTTGCATTTCAGCAATTGAAAACTGATTTTTGAACAGGCTAAACCAGGACTTTGTCATCTTTGACTCTGAATTGGGTGGCACTGTCCCAGAAAGATCCAGTCCATAACTTAGGGTTTCTCCTGGATTTATGACTCCTACTTAAAGATCAAGTGGCGGTTGTGGCTAGCAGAGCCTTTGCATAGCTTTGTGTTGTGCACTAGTTGTGGCCTTTCCTGGATCAGGATTCCCTGCACTCAGTTGTTCAATCCCTGTTGCTTTCACTTGGACCATTATAATGCATTCTCCATAGGGTTACCCTTGAAAAGCATTTGGAAGCTACAGTTAGTGCAAGTGTGGGAGCATGGACAGTTTTGGCGTCCCCAAGAATGGCCCTTGTAACACCATTGCACCACAAGCTGTATTGGTTGTTGGTCTGCTTTTGAGTGCAATTCAAAGTATTGATGATCACCTTAAAGCTCTTCATGGTCCAGGTTACTTGAGAGTCCTTCTCACCCCACTGGGCTTGGCCCATCTTACTCTTGCTTGCAGAGGAGGCATGCTGTAGGTCCCACCAGTCTGAGAATTCTGTCCAGATGAGCGTCCAGGGGGAGGGCCTTCTCTACTGTTGCTCCTGCCCTCTGGAACATCTTGTCTCTCAATGTGATGTTGGCCCCAACCCTCCTATCCTAAAGACGTTTCGCTGCCAGTTGGCTTGCAACCCCAATGGAGATAGTTGATCAAGTAACAACAGCTCCCACCTCCCCCACCTATAGTTCCTGCCCTCTCCAAGTATCCTTAGATGTTAATGTTTGATTTTAATTTCTATGTTTTAATGTAAATGCATAGACATATTTTAATGATTATAAGTTGCCCAGAGTTATCCTATAGTAAGATAGATAACCAATATTTTATAAACAAATAAATGAATAAATAAATGTGTTTCTCTACCAGTGACGTGCGGTCAGTAGAGGCAGGGGAGGCAGGGCCTCACCTCTCTTCATGGAATAATAGTATATAATATTATATACTATATATAATATTATATACATCCGTCCGGCCGCACCCGGGACACGCGGAGGGAGCAATGTTGTCGGCGCCTCCGGATGACGAACCAGTCGCTTGCTTTCGTCATCGGGAGGCCGACAACATTTCTGCCTCCACGTCTCCCGGGCGCCGAAGCAGTCCGGCGAGCGAGCGAGCGAGCGAGGCAGCGAGATCTTCGGTCACTCGTCCACCGGACTGCTTCCGCATCTCCCGGGCGCGGATGGACGAAGGGAGCCAGAATGGCGCCGAAGCAGTCCGGGAAGCGAGGCAGCGAGATCTTCGGTCACTCGTCCACCGGACTGTCTTGGCGCCATTCTGGCTACCTTCGTCCATCCGCGCCCGGGAGATGTGGAAGCAGTCCGGTGGATGAGTGACCGAAGATCTCGCTGCCTCGCTCGCTCGCTCGCCGGACTGCTTCGGCACCATTCTGGCTCCCTTCGTCCATCCGCGCCCGGGAGATGCGGAAGCAGTCCGGTGGACGAGTGACCGAAGATCTCGCTGCCTCGCTCGCCGGACTGCTTCGGCGCCATTCTGGCTCCCTTCATCCATCCGCGCCCGGGAGATGCGGAAGCAGTCCGGTGGACGAGTGACCGAAGATCTCGCTGCCTCGCTCGCTCGCTCGCCGGACTGCTTCAGCGCCATTCTGGCTCCCTTCGTCCATCCGCGCCCGGGAGATGCGGAAGCAGTCCGGTGGACGAGTGACCGAAGATCTCGCTGCCTCGCTCGCTCGCTCGCCGGACTGCTTCGGCGCCATTCTGGCTCCCTTCGTCCATCCGCGCCCGGGAGATGCGGAAGCAGTCCGGTGGACGAGTGACGGAAGATCTCGCTGCCTCGCTCGCCGGACTGCTTCGGCGCCATTCTGGCTACCTTTGTCCATCCGCGCCCGGGAGATGTGGAAGCAGTCCGGTGGACGAGTGACCGAAGATTCGCTGCCTCGCTCGCTCGCCGGACTGCTTCGGCGCCATTCTGGCTACCTTCGTCCATCCGCGCCCGGGAGACATGGAGGCAGAAATGTTATCGGCCTCCCGATGACGAAAGCAAGCGACTGGTTCGTCATCTGGAGGCGCCGACAACATTTCTCCCTCCGCGTCTCCCGGGCGCGGATGGACGAAGGGAGCCAGAATGGCGCCGAAGCAGTCCGGCGAGCGAGCGAGCGAGGCAGCGAGCGAGGCAGCGAGATCTTCGGTCACTCGTCCACCGGACTGCTTCCGCATCTCCTGGGTGCGGATTGACGAAGGTAGCCAGAATGGCGCCGAAGCAGTCCGGCGAGCGAGCGAGCGACGCAGCCTGATCTTCGGTTGCTTCCAGAGCCGGAGCGGGATGGAGCAGCCATCGCCTTGGAAGTGAGTCGCGCGGACGGAGCTTTGGGGCTGAGGAGAGAGGCAGGGATGGAGGGAGTGGGGGGAGAGGAGCCGCCCCCCTCAACCCCCAGGCAATGGGGAAAGCTTTCCCGAAATGGGGGGGTGTCGCGGGAAATAAAAAGGGTGCGCGCTGGGGGGGGACGAAGGAGGCTTTGGCGTGCCTTAGAGGCGGGCGGGCAAGCAACGAAAGGAGCAGCGAGGGCGGGCGGTGGCTGCAGGCGGCAAGGCTTGAGTGGGGTGAAAGGGACTGGTGCCGGTGGAGGAAGTAATGCTACGCCGCGGTCCCCTTAATGTTCACTCAGGAAGGTGGAGAACGAGACCACGTGGTCTGCACACGTGGTCTGCACACGTGGTCCCATTCCCCGCCTTCCTGATGACGTCACCAGCCTCCCCAGCCATAACCCTCACCGCACGTCACTGTTCTCTACATAGTAGTCCAGTTTATGTTTTTTAATTAAATCCTTTGAAGATATGCATTTGTGCTGAAGCTTAAAAGCTGGTACAACCTTAAATATGCATATGGGTCAATTTTTGAAATAATACAAGACTATTAGTGGGCTTATCCCCAAATAAAAAATGATCGTGTCTATCCAAAAAACTAAACTATAAACAATGGGTAATAATCAGTGGCCTGTAACACTCCTGTTTCTATGATTTGTTTAAAAAACTACATTATAACTTCATGTTATGATCTGGTTCACATAATGTGCAAAAAATACATGAGGCAGCTATCTTAGAATTGAGTGTCTTGTGCACAATTAGAATCATTAGGTAAATCATGATTAGAGTACCTAGGTAAACCATGGTTAACTCACAGTTCTGATTTGATTTTGCCTTAGTTTGTAAATCATTATTTACAAAGACAGCATAAGGATAAAAACTTTTTAAATGCATGGGTTATTTGTCCCATATTACCATAAAAAGGAAGATTTTGTGTGAATCAGGGCAAATAATTTTTTTTATTTTTATTTATTTATATCCCACATTTAGAATAGAAATAGAAATAGAATAGAATAGAATTCTTCATTGGCCAAGTGTGATTGGACACACAATAAATTTGTCTTTGGTGCATACAGTGGGGCAAAAAAATATTTAGTCAGCCACCAATTGTGCAACTTCTCCCACTTAAAAAGATGAGAGAGGCCTGTAATTGGCATCATAGGTAGACCTCAACTATGAGAGACAAAATGTAAAAAAAAACCCTATCAATCACATTGGCTGATTTGGAAAAATTTATTTGCAAATTGTGGTGGAAAATAAATATTTGGTCACCTACAAAAAAGCAAGATTTCTGGCTCTCGCAGACCTGTACCTTCTTCTTTAAGAGGCTCCTCTGTCCTGCACTCATTACCTGTATCAATGGCACCTATTTGAACTTGTTATCAGTATAAAAGTCACCTGTCCACAACCTCAAACAGTCACACTCCAAACTCCACTATGGTGAAGACTAAAGAGCTGTCGAAGGACACCAGAAACAAAATTGTAGACCTGCACCAGGCTGGGAAGACTGAATCTGCAATAGGCAAGCAGCTTGGTGTGAACAAATCAATTGTGGGAGCAATAATTAGAAAATGGAAGACATACAAGACCACTGATAATCTCCCTCGATCTGGGGCTCCACGCAAGATCTCACCCTGTGGGGTCAAAATGATCACAAGAATGGTGAGCAAAAATCCCAGGACCACACGGGGTGACCTAGTGAATGACCTGCAGAGAGCTGGGACCAATGTAACAAAGGCTACCATCAGTAACACACTACATCGCCAGGGACTCAGATCCTGCAGTGCCAGACGTGTCCCCTTGCTTAAGCCAGTACATGTCCAGGCCTGTCTGAAGTTTGCTAGAGAGCATTTGGATGATCCAGAAGAGGATTGGGAGAATGTCATATGGTCAGATAAAACCAAAATAGAACTGTTTAGTAGAAACACAACTCGTCGTGTTTGGAGGAGAGAGAATGTTGAGTTGCATCCAAAGAACACCATGCCTACTGTGAAGCATGGGGGTGGCAACATCATACTTTGGGGCTGTTTCTCTGGAAAGGGACCAGGATGACTGATCTGTGTACAGGACAGAATGAATGGGGCCATGTATCATGAGATTTTGAGTGCAAACCTCCTTCCATCAGCAAGAGCATTGAAGATGAAACATGGCTGGATCTTTCAACATGACAATGATCCCAAACATACTGCCTGGGCAACGAAGGAGTGGCTTTGTAAGAAGCATTTCAAGGTCCTGGAGTGGCCTAGCCAGTCTTCAGCTCTCAGCCCCATAGAAAACCTTTGGAGGGAGTTGAAAGTCCATGTTGCCCAGCAACAGCCCCAAAACATCACTGCTCTAGAGGAGATCTGCATGGAGGGATGGGCCAACATACCAGCAACAGTGTGTGCCAACCTTGTGAAGACTTACAGGAAATGTTTGACCTCTGTCATTGCCAACAAAGGATATATAACAAAGTATTGAGATGAACTTTTGATATTGACCAAATACTTATTTTCCACCATAATTTGCAAATAAATTCTTTCCAAATCAGCCAATGTGATTGTTTGGTTTTTTTTTACATTTTGTCTCTCATAGTTAATGTCTACCTATGATGCCAATTACAGGCCTCTCTCATCTTTTTAAGTGGGAGAACTTGCACAATTGGTGGCTGACTAAATACTTTTTTGCCCCACTGTATGCTCTCAGAGTACATAAAAGAAAAGAACAAATACATTAATCAAGAATCATAAGTGATAGTCATAGGTTACTAATAAGCAATCAACTCATACTAGGAAAAAAACAATATAAATTGTAAAAATACAAACAACATGGTTAAAGTCATAAGTAGGAGGAGATAGATAATAGGAAGGATGAAAAGAATAATAGTAATATAGTCTTAGTAAATAGTTTGTCAGTGTAATGGGAATTAGTTGTTTAGCAGAGTGATGGCATTCGGAGAAAAACTGTCCTTGTGTCTAGTTGTTCTGGTGTGCAGTCCCCTACTAGAGGTTGAAAGAGGTCAGTACTATGTAAACTCAAATAATAATGTAATATTGTGATTGGCATTAAAATGGAACATTGAAATATTGAATAACTACTTTTAAAAAAATATGTATATTAATACTAAGATTTAATAAGTTTGATAATGTAACAAATACCATTACTATTATTGTTAGATCAGGGCAATGAGAGGACAGACTCCAGTTGAAGGCAACAACAGCTCTTTATTTACAGACAAGTATGTACAATCCAGCAACTGTGAGGTCTGACAGCTCTCCTTTTATAGGGAGCTGTCAGACCTCTCAACCAATCAGATTCAACCTAGGCTCCCGCCTAAATGGAGGACTGGAGTGGAATCCACTGTAGTTTGTGTGGATATCTAACACCCCTCCCCTCTTAGTTGGAGCATTCCAATTAGTGACATAGTCCTTTAGGTAGGCGGGTCTTTGCCTAACTCTGGCAGACCTGCGCAGTTCATTCTGAACCGGTTCTTGGAGCAGGTCGGAGGGACCCTTGTGCTCCTCAGCTCCTCTTGGTGGAAGCTGCTGGAACTTTCCCCAGGCCGCGGCTTGTGGTCCATCACAAGTTCGAAGTCGCGGTCATAGAGGTACTCGTGGAAACGCTTGACTCCCGCTAGAGCAGCCAAGGCTTCTCTGTCCAGTTGGCTATAGTTCCGTTCAGCGGGAGACAAGGTTCGCGAGTAGAAGGCGATGGGAGCTTCAGTGCCGTTTGGCATTCTGTGGCTGAGGACTGCGCCGATGCCAAAGGGTGAAGCGTCGCACGTCAAAACCAGCGGCAGGGTCTGGCTGTACTGGACCAGCAGGGAGTCGGTTGTGAGCAGACGCTTTACTCCAGTGAAGGTGGTGGCCTCGGCTCGTCCCCAGGTCCATCTAGCGTTTTTTGCTAGAAGTCGGTGCAAAGGCTCAGCGACGGTTGCTTTTTGTCTGAGAAAGACGCTGTAGAAGTTAAGGAGCCCGAGGAAAGCTTGCAACTCGGTCTGATTGCGAGGTGTAGGGGCGTCCTGGATTGCTTTAACTTTTTGGGATGTCGGGTGGATCCCAGAACCGTCGATCATGTACCCTAGGAATTCTACCCTGGGCACATTAATTTGACATTTTTCTTTTTTGAGGCGGAGGCCCTTTTCCCGAATTCTAGTCAAAACGGCCCTAACGCGTTTTAAAAGTTGCGCCTCATTTGCAGCCGATACCAAGATGTCCTCGAAATTGGGGACGATTCCTGGTATCCCCTGCAAAAGCCGTTCCATGATGCTTTGGAACAGTCCGGGGGCGATACTAACTCCGAATTGTAGGCGATTGCATTTGAATGCACCCCTATGCGTCACGATGGTTTGGGCCTCCGCTGTGGCGCCATCTACAGGCAACTGCTGGTATGCCTGCACCATATCTAATTTCGCAAACATTTTTCCTGGCCCTAGCGAATGTAGTAGGTGCTGTACAATGGGCACAGGGTAGGTGCTTTGTTGCAGCGCGACATCTATTGTGCATTTATAGTCCGCGCAGATGCGGACTGACCCGTCCGGCTTGAGCAGGGTCACTATTGGGGTCTCCCAGCGAGCATGGTCGAATAGTTCTAGGATCCCCTGGCTCACCAGCTTGTCAATTTCCCTATCAATTTTAGGGCGGAGGGCAAAAGACACTCTCCTGGGTTTAAGCCTGATAGGCGCGACGTTGGGGTCCAAATTAAAAGAAATTGGTGTCCCCACATACTTACCGAGGCCAGAGCTGAAGACGTCCTCGAACTCCTTAAACATCGCCTTGGCGCTGCCGTTTTCGATGGCATTGATGCCGGTGACTTCCAGACCCAGGGCTTCGAACCAGTCTAGTCCCAGGAGGCTTTGCAGCGGTGCGCTGGCCACAGTCACGAGAAGCTGGCCTGTGGTGTTTTTAAATAGGACCCAGAAGGTGCCCTGGCCCACGATGGGGACTCGGTTCCCCTGGTAGTCGCGCAGCATGATGTCTGGCATGCAAAGCTGGTGCTTCTTGAGGCTAGGGATAGCCTTTTTTAGGGTCGACCAGGAGATGATCGTTAATGACGATCCTGTATCGACTTCTAGCTCGCATAGAGCGTCCTCAATGAGGACCGTGAGCTTCAGCTTTTTGGGCCGCTGTGTGCGGACTTGACCTATCATTGTGAGATAGGTTCTAAACGGTTCTCTCTGGGTGTACTCTCTCTGGGTATACTCTCTCTGGGCTGTCTCCCTTGGTTCTCTCTCTGGGCGCCCTTTGTATTTTTGCCAGGCCCCTGGGATGGGCCTCTGTTAGCGGTGTGTTTGATGCTGCCAAGTGGTGGCAGGGACTTCGCTCCGGCACACTTTTGCGATGTGCCCCTTCTTATCACAATGCTGGCAGGTTGCGTCCCGGAATCTGCAGGTAGACCGGGGATGGTTCCCTCCACAGCTTGCGCAGGGTGGCAAACAGGAGTCGAATTTTCGCGCCAGCTTCGTGCGGCTGCTGCGCATGCGGTAGCTGTCATCGCACTCGCTGTCATCTGTCTCCTGGTCTGCGACCTCGTAGTGGACGCGCGCCTGTTTAGTGATGGTCTGGGGCGTGTTGTGCTGGCTCTGTAGCGTTTCCGTGGACCTGTCGGCTGATTCCGATACCCTGACCTCGTCGAGTGCGATCTGCAGAGTTAAATTAGATTTTGCCAGCAGGCGTTTCTGCAGAGAAATGTCCCGCACTCCGCAGATCAGATGGTCCAGGATCTGGTCGTCCAGATTTCGGAAATCGCAATACATGGCCGCCTTTCGTAGGGCTGCGACGTATTGGTTGATGGTTTCGTCTACCTTCTGGTTCCGCATGTAGAATTCATGTCGGCGGACATGTGGGGAAGGCTTGGGCACGTAGTGCGTCTGTAGCGTCTGCTGTAAGGCCGTCCACATTACTGCCTGGATCGGAGTTGGCCCCGACAGGTCTTTGGCCGTCTCGAAGAACTCCCGGCCGCAGTAGCCCAGGAACATGTTTTTCTTTTGGGAGTCCGGTACTCCCATGAGGTCATTTGCCTCGAGGAAGCATTTGAACCTCAGCATGTAGGATTCCCAATGTTCAGCCACTGGGTCGTACGGAGTTTGTCTTGCGGTTTGAATTTGCCGCTTTAAAATGGCTGCTCGAAGCCGCGCCGATGCTCAGGGCTGGATTACTTGCTGGATTGTCTGGTTGTTCGTTCTTCGTCCTATCTGCCTCTCGTTCCCATGCTCGTCGCCAGTGTTAGATCAGGGCAATGAGAGGACAGACTCCAGTTGAAGGCAACAACAGCTCTTACAAGTATGTACAATCCAGCAACTGTGAGGTCTGACAGCTCTCCTTTTATAGGGAGCTGTCAGACCTCTCAACCAATCAGATTCAACCTAGGCTCCCGCCTAAATGGAGGACTGGAGTGGAACCCACTGTAGCTTGTGTGGATATCTAACAATTATTATTTACATTTGTCCCAAAATGAACAACACCCAGATGCCACACTATTCATGTATTGATGTTGATGTAAATTCTAAAAAAAAAAAGAATCCAAAAAACGTGGGGAAAAAAGATCTCAAGCTTTCTAATATGATGCCGTAATCACTAAAGAAAACAGTTGTACAGATTCCCCTTGACTTATGATCACAACTGAGCCAAAATTCCAGTTGCTAAGCAAGATAGTTCTTGAGTGAGTTTTGCCCCATTTTATGACCTTTCTTGCTATAGTTGTTAAGTGAATCACTGCACCTATTAAGTTAATAACACTGTTGTAAAGTGAATTTGACTTCCCTATTGAGTTTGTATGTTAGAAGGTTGCAAAAGGTGAGCATATGACCCTGGGACATTGCAACCATCATAAATATGAGGCAGTTGCCAAGTGTCCAAAGTTTGATCACTTGACTGAATGGATGCTGAAATGGTCAAAAGTGTGCAAAACGGTCATAAGACATTTTTTTCACTCCCATAGTAACTTTGAATGGTCACTAAATGAAAAGTTGCAAGTCAAGGACTATTTGTATTTATTGGAACTGAATTTGATCTTACAAATCTGGTGGTTGTAGTGTTGAAGGTGGGATGGGGGCAACAGTCTGCACCTTTCAAAGATCGTTTCTCAATTCTTATATTTGAATATTCAAATTTTCAACATTATTGAAATATGTCAATAAAGATTCTAAGTCATCGAGGTGTATGAAAGTTGAGTCAAATAGCAAAAAATCAAAAAAATGAAAAGAAGTCCAGTTGCCATGATTCAACTTCCAGATATTATTGAAACATATTATTCCGATTCAGATGAGAATCCTTTTTAAGGTCCACCAGGTCCGCCAATTGCGCCCCCTACTGGACCGGGACGCCTTACGCACAGTCACTCATGCGCTGGTGACGTCTCGCCTGGACTACTGTAACGCTCTCTACATGGGGCTTCCCTTGAAATGCACTCGGAGGCTACAGTTGGTCCAGAATGCAACCGCGCGGGTAATTATGGGGAGTACTAGGTACTCCCATGTGACACCGCTCCTGCGCAAGCTGCACTGGCTTCCTGTGGTCTATCGGGTGCGTTTCAAGGTTTTGATAACGATCTTTAAAGCGCTCCATGGCTCAGGACCTAGTTACTTGCGGGATCGTATTCTGCCCCATACATCCCTGCGACCAATCCGCTCGCACAGAGAGGGTCTCCTCCAGGTGCCGTCCACCAGACAGTGCCGAGGGGCGGCGCCTAGGAGTAGAGCCTTCTCTGTGGCGGGCCCAGCCCTGTGGAATGACCTCCCCCCGGATATTAGGACTACCTCTGACCTCCACTCCTTCCGTGTAAAGCTCAAGACCCACCTATTCCAAGTAGCTGGCCTGGCTCAACCATGATCTAACTATATCGCTCCTGACGGGTTTTTATTTATGTAATTTTAATTGTATTTATTTATTTAGGGGTTTTTAAACATGGTGATTTTAATTGTTTTTATCCAACAGCCCACCTCCTCCTTGTACACGTCTTATTATATGTCTTTGTTATATGTATGTCTTGTCTAGATATGTATTTTATATGTTTTATTGTACGCCGCCCCGAGTCCTTCGGGAGAGGGTGCGGCTAAGAAATAAAAATTATAATTATTATTATTATTATTATTATTATTATTATTATTATTATTATTATTATTATTATTATTATTATTATTATTATTATTATTATTATTATTATTATTATTATTATTATTATTATTATTATTATTATTATTATTATTATTATTATTATTATTATTATTATTATTATTAATAATAATACTGTGTTAACTTAAATTTTGCCCTTGGGGGAATATTGAAGGTACATCTCTTTTGCAAGATATTGCAAAAATAAATAAATCATGGAATAGAAAGTCAGCTGGTGAAGTTTGCAATTTTACCTACTTCTGTAGAACCACTTTCTGCCAGGGCTGCCATGGATACCTAAAAATAGGAGTTGTGGCTTGTGTGATACGTTGCGTGAACCTGATACCGTTTCTGTCATCTTTTATAGCTGGCAGGGGAAGCAATTAAAAGGGCTGTTCAGGAGGGAGTGGAATATGCAGGTGCCTCATTTGCGTGTGCAGGTGAATGCCTACGCATGACCCTCTCTCTCACCCCGCACATGGCGGATTCTATCAATTGGCACAGGCAATTAGATCGCCTGCGAACAGAACTATTTAAGACCGTAACCCTTCAGTTTCGCATGGCATTCCGGGATCCGTCGTTCTCATACGGGCCCATCCGTGGCATATCCGGTACTACATTTCCCATCATACCGTGCGCTTTACTTCCTAGTCGATCCGAGGATCTCTGGTAGTTATAGTACTCTCCCTCCATACTTTGCTAAAGAGCCACGCCAATCGCAACTACACTTCCCAGAATGCTTATCGGCCTCTCTTGTCCCACCCTTCTCGGTCACCCTCCCCGCCGTAAGGCCGATAGGAGTAAAATGGCTGCTACAGAGGCCGGGCCCGAACATTTTCGACGGCGATCGCCGCGCCTCCTGGTTTTGTGCTGAGGTGGGCGGGCGGAGGGGTCTAGTTTCCCGGTGGAGCCGGGTAATTACGGAAAGGGTTTGGGAGGCGTGTTGGGAGAAGAGCAGATATGATCGGAGCTGGGGGTGTAGAAAGCGCCATTGTAGGAGAGGGAGAGGTTGGGTGTACGCAGTGCAGGAGCGAGCACTAAAAAGATGGGTATGGGGCATTTTGGGGTGACGCAGGAGAAGGTTGTGGGGCGAACCCGTTAGTTAAGATGGGGGAGGGGAAGAAAAGGTGGGTGGAAAGCCAGGACTGATCAGGAGATCATCTCACCTGGAAGTGGAGGTAGGGCACATACCGTAGTAAGTGGGAGGGGAAGCCTTTGGTGGGCTCCCTGATTTTTTTTGCTATTTCGTTTCGAAATGTGGAGAGGAAGAAAATGGTAAATGGAGTGGGAGGTTGGTGTTTATGGTTTTTGGGACTTGCATATCTCCGGGACAGGTCCCACTGATCATATATCACCATTTATCTGGGAAGGAAGAGGGCATGAAAGGAGAACATACCCCTTAATTTTGTGGTATGTATTTGATATAGAGGACAAGCTGGATTTGGGGCTGCTGGTCTAAAGGAGGTGGGTGGGTGGGTGGGTGGATGCCTTTAATCCCTCAAACAATGAGGTTTGATTGGGAGCAGGGATGGGTAACCAGAAGCCTCCATATTTATAGAATTTGTAATTTAAAATATATAGAGAGATAATAAACCAAATTACTATCTGTGGTTGAATAACTTTTGGCAGAATTCTTGCTATGGCATTTGCCAGGGCAGAGATTGTGACAAGAAGGGGATTAGGACACAATATGGCCATAGAAGAGAATACTGCAAATGCTGAGCACAGGAAGCTGCCTGGCATAAATCAGATTGTTTAGTTTGTGTGATTTATTTTTGGCTGAGGTTTTCAGATCCTCAGCAACCTATCTATCATACTTTTTCCTAGATAAGCATGAGATTAAGTAAAAGATCTTCTATATGCACAATGTTGTTATAGTTAAAATAATAAATTATATGTTGAAGAAATGAGGTGCAGCTCTGGTCAAAGATACTTCTGATATCTGAGAGTTGTATTAGCACAGGAGGTTTAGTAATGAAATATCAAATTATTGATAACTAAAAACTGTCATGTTGTAAGCGATCTGAAAGCCTAAAATGCTGATCAATATAAAGTATTGTTAATAGGTGATGGAGAGTCTTATTAAATGGTTGGAATAACATATCTTGAACAAGGTGAGATCATAATACTGGAATTCCAAATAAGCACTGAATACAATGGGCAGATTTATGTGTGATCTTAACTTGAAATGCAGAAAGTGCAAAATGGAGGGGCAAGATTTGGAAAGGGTAAAAGATAATAGGAAATGTTCCTTGGAGGATCTTAAAGAAATAATACAGAGCAATGCGGGAATGAATTTTTAGAAATAAATAAACTGTAAATTAAAGAGTTGGATAACTGACTTGCTAGGTATATAAAATAAACATGGTTTGAAGCTTCTTATGAAGACCCTCTGTCATAGGATGAAAGTCTGGCAAAGCTCTACACATCTGTCAGATAACTGGTTCATTAAACATAAAGAATTGAGAAATAAAAAACCTATTTGGAGCTAGTATATTTTTCCTCATTAAAGGTGATAAAGTCAAGTCTTGAATATCTTCATAATTCAAAGATTCAAGAAAAATGTTTTGCTCTCTTATCTTTCAATTTTGAAGCTGTCCTCTACCAGGGATACCACAATTTCTTGGGCTTTACTCCTATTATTTTCAGAGAGCTTTCCTACTATGCTCCTGTTTGTTGATGTTCAATTTTCTAGAGGCATCTTTTTAAAAGAGAAATGGACCAAGCCTTGAAAAAACAATTGGGGAAGAGATGGACAAATATTGGGAAGTTAAGTGCAATTGTAGGATTTATAAAAATAGAGAAAATGCCTTACATAAAAGAGTGGTATAGCAGAGGAAAATTTGTTGGATGGATAGTTACAATAGGAAAGGATTTAGTACCTTCTGATATAGATGTTGTAATATGAAAAATTAATCAAGAGACCATGAGCATTGAAATTTAACCTCACTGTTCATAAAAGCAAAAGCTTTTTCCCTTAATATATTTTATTTGATAATGGTCTGTTTAATCAGTTCTGTTCTAGCAGCTTACCATGACATTATCGCATTCAAGTCAGTTGCTCTCCATTGTACCAAGAATCTCCACTGAGATTCTATCTCAGTAGTCTTATATATAAGACAATGGATACTTATTTCACTCATTATGGCAAGGGTACACAACTTATCTTAAAGACCACCAAAGTTTTGCATAGAAAGGTGAGGGCCATACTTCAAAGGTGGGTATTTGTTTTGAGATGGAAGTTCAGGTGTTTCTATGGATGAAATGGGCTTAAACAGGTGCAAATTTTTAAGTTATTCATTTGCTCAAAAAAAGGGCAAGGTTTTGTTTTTTTTTGCCCCAGTCACTGGGGAATTGTGGGGCCACCAGCTGAATAATAGAAGGCTATCCTTTTTTCCATAGGTACCTGCTTTACAAAGCTAGGGCTTGTATATAAACAAGCAGTTTTAAATAAGTTTCCCTGCTTTGGCTAAGTCTGAAATAATTGTCTGGTTTAAAGTTGCCAATGAGGTAAGCGTTTGATACTCTTTCCTAGTGATTTTCAACCACTTTGTTTGGAAAACAATTAGAAATACCTAATTAAGGATACATTTTTAAGGGACCAATAATTATTTTATAATTTAATTTTCCTTATTGCTTTCATATTTATGAGCAATCTAGATCCTGCTTTGAATGATGGGTTTCAGGCAGGTTTTTGGGAAACTTCTGGGAGCTGGTTTGAAGTTCAGATATCTAAATGTACCTTGTGCAAAATTGAGTAGTGGCTTTCCCTCAGTACAAATAGAAATACAAATAGAAGAACTCCTTATAATGCCGGTACTTAAATCTGGACTCTCATTAATCCCTTGTTCCTCTCAGCTTCTAGGATTTGTACCACTGCAGATATGGAAGAAGAGAATCAGCGCTCGCCAGTCAGGGAAGGTTCTGCACATAGTGGTGAGAAGCCAGCCAGTGAACCTTCCCTTGATTCGGATTGGGACCAATCAGGCACCCTGTGTATTGGCCACGTTATCATTTTGGTAATAGCCGCTCTAATTATTAAGAGATTATGTATGGGATGGCATGATGGATGGGGTGTTTCTTACTGTTGCAGCGTAACAAACTCATAGTGGCAGGGAAAGGGAACAAAAGAAACCGGTTCATATTAGAGCAGTGCACAGAGCGATTTTGTTCAAAATTAATTTGTTCTGCTGCTGGTACAGGCAACATGGTGTTCTTTATATATTATGTAGTCACAGGCCTTTTAAATTCTGCAATAAACATGACTATTCCTTGTACTGTTGATTGTAAGTGTTATCTGAGTATCTACAAACAACTTC
This sequence comes from Natrix helvetica, assembly GCF_964273705.1. NCBI lineage: Eukaryota > Metazoa > Chordata > Lepidosauria > Squamata > Natricidae > Natrix > Natrix helvetica. The sequence continues at coordinate 38,218,241 of NC_138554.1, forward strand.
ATTTATAAAACATTTATTTCTTAGATTGTGACATGACAGTAAGGTATTCTAGCACTGGAAAAAGATGCAGTAAACTAGAAAATGCCATGACAGTTGGAAGCCATCATGTCTCCTTATCATCTTAGAAAATCTATACATCATCTTTCATTTTTTCCCCACAAATTAAAAGACTTCTGCATTTGAGAGCTAGTAAAAATTGAACTTGATAAGATGCCTTATTTTGTTCCTTTTAGCATTGCTATTGCAGCATCAGGTATACCCCAATAGTAATTTTTAAGCCTCCTGAAAAGCAAACATCAAGTTGTACAAAATATTGGGGGAAAACAACCTTATATTTCTTATCTCAAAGCTTAAGACTCTTGAATCTAAGATTTTCAAGGAATCAGATGACACTTCATTGCTGAATAGTATTGCAACAAGTGCAATAGTTAATCAATATTAAACAGTTTGTCACATGCAACATCTAACATATTGCCTAGATTATCAAAAAGGAACAAATCTAGAGTTACTCATTTAAAATCCATTGAAAATGAAATTTTCAATAAAAAATAAACATGTTTGAACAAAAGGAAATGGAATTTTGTTAATCATGCTGAAAATTAATTGATTTCAATTGGCTGTCTCTCTAAATTACAGTCATGATCCAGTCAAATAGGTAGAATGTTTTCCTTTTTCTACAGTATTTTATTAAATACTTATATTAAATAAAGATGAGAAATAAATAACTAGAATTATACGAATCTAATAGCTAATGTATATGTGTATGTATAGATAGATAAACAGGATGGTTTCTCTGTATTTTTCTTTTCTTGAAAACAGCACTTCAAGGTACTTAAAGCAAGAACAGAGCAGCAGGAGCTATTAAGCAGACTTTCAGTTCTCAAAGTAATGTTATTTTTGACCATTTATTTTACTAAATGTGGGTGCTACTAAACCCACTCAGTCTGATGATTGTTTTTGTCCATGGTAAATTAAACAGTAATAAATAATTCCTAAAATTTTAACCATTCTAAGTTAATATGACTTGACCATTGAAGGACATGTTGATAACTCAAATCTAAAATGTTAAAAAAAAGCCAATTTTCAAAAAAGAAATAATTACTCTGGTAACCAGTCTGATTCCAAAAGGAAACACTATTCCATAGTGTTGCTGCCATGTTTGAGAAATATTATTGGTTAGTTTCACCTCAGTTGGATTTTCATTAGGTAATTATAAATTGAATTTGTGATTACACCTGTAAAATTCAAAATGTTTTAATAAACACTCCTCTAAGAGTACCAACAATAGCTTAATAGCAGTATCATTTCTATTGCATCTTAGTATCATAGTGCTCATTCTTTCTCTAAGGTAGGTTAACTGGGAAGGATACCAATCATAATCATCCAGTGACTTGATGGCAATTCAAATTTCTCTTGTTTTATTTTATTTTCAGTTTTTGAACCAGCATGGAACAGAGTCTTTCTGAATGTTTTCTAATAATTAGATTCTTAAATGTTTACATGATTTCATCACTGTTTAGATTTTATTGAAATACATGTGGATAATTAAATGCAGGTTTGCAACATGCCACCTACCCAAGGTAATTTTAAAATAGACATAAACATTGTGCTGCTTTCTTCACATTGGGTTTCAACTCCCAGCAATCCTTGCCATTTTTTAAAAAAGGATATATGGAGAGCACCATGTTGCCCATCTCAGCTTTGGACGGTGCCTGCTCCTGAGGATAATCATTTGAGTTTCTTTAATATAGTAGAAAGAGCTTCATAAGCTCAGTGGGATATATCCTGAGTATACTGAGAGATGTTTTGTTTTTAATAATATATCTGTACTGTACCTAAAACATACTAAATTTGGACTAAGCTCAAAAGAATTTGTGAAGCCCTTAATGGCCCTTCTCCCAGCTTTGTATCGATTTGTGTTCTCTAAATAAGCAACCCAATTACTGATGGGGCTTCCAAAGCAACGTAGAATGGGCCTTTTTTGATGTATGGTAAATAATTATTTATCTTTTTAATACTAATTTTTATTAATGTTTACAGATACATAGCTAAAAAAACTAATACAAACTAAAAAAAAGAAAAAGAAAAAAGTAATGAGAAGAAATAGTAAAAAATAAATTAAGAAATGACTTTCGCCCTTGGTCATGACAAGTCAAGCAATCTCAGTAACTTAATATTTTCTCTCATTCTACTACAAATGTTTAACCTTGATCATTAAACCAACTTAATATTCTTTCCTATGTTTTTAACAATTTTGATTTTTAATTCTTCTAAACAGCATCCTAGAACTTGTTTTCCTTTCATTTTCTCTTAGTCGTTTTTCAGAAATTTCTTCAAAACTTTAACATGTCTCTTTTGTAAATCCAAATTAAGAAAGTTATTCAAGTCATCCTTCTGGTTTGTTGTTTATAACCCCTTTTAATTATTAAGATAGTCTGCTTCATGTGCAAATCCAGTGTAACATCTTTATGTTATTATAATAATTTACTGTTACTTTGTAACTGCATATTTCCTTCTTTTTTCTTTACTCCAGCTCTGTGTATTTTTCTAATATTTTAAAAAATACAGCAACTGCCTCTTATGCAGGAAAAGAAATTTTGGAACAAAATCTCACTATATGCTGCGTTACTTGGTTATCAATCTGTGTCTTGCTGTCACTTTCCCAATTTAAAGAATTTTATCACAGTTAAATTTGATTAGTTTTCAATTCTTTTTTAAGATCAAAGATTATTAGAACTAGAAATGGGCACCTGGTTTTAACTGTATTAAAATAAAGTTTCAATGTGGAGGGAATGCATCTCTGAAATATTTGCTTCCAGGGAGATGTCTCCTGGAAATAAACTCCAGTTTAAAAATTAACTTTTAACTAAACTTTTTAGGAACCTGTCATGAACAAAATCTGACCATGTTGCAAGTACTTTTAAGTGTACCCAATTCAGTGGGCTCAAAACACAAAACAGCCAGTGCAACACAGGCCCCTAATCAACATATACACACATAGCATTCACAAGCTATTATAGTTCACTATTACTCCAGTCTTTCCCATTGCTGCTACTACTCCAACTACTACTCATAAGTACAAGTGGTCCTTGACTTACAACTATTCATTTAGTAACCATTTGAAGTTACAATGGCACTGAAAAAAAATAATCTATGATAGTTAATGATTATTGCAACATACCCATGGTCATTTCATCAAAATTTGGATGTTTGGCAACTTGCTCATATATATGATGGTTCCAGTGTCCTAGAGCAGTGATGGCGAACCTATTTGGCACCAAGTACTGAAAAGGGAGTGTGCATGTGCACGCTCGTCTGGATCACAACCTGGAAGAGGAGTGCCCAGGGTGCATCCGTGCACCTGAAAATGAATTTCCTGTTTCCGGCATGTGCACTGGCCAGCTAGTCTTCTGGGTTTCTGGCACACATGCACATGCGGTGATCAACTGTCCAGCGTGCATGCACACGCAGGAAAATGGAAGGCCAGATCTTCCAGTTTCCAGCACGGCCGCGTGCACAAAGGCCAGTTGATCGTCACACGGACATGTGCGCCAGAGGGCGATGCTGCACGTACCAGGCGATATGGCTCCGGTCATGTGTTGCCATAGGTTTGCCATCACAGTCCTAGGGTCATGTGATCACCTTTTGTGATATTCTGATAGGCAAAATAAATGGGGAAGCCAGATTCATTTAACAACCATATTACTAGTTTGACACTGCCGTGATTCATTTAACAGCTGACAATAAAAGTTTTTAAATGGAGCAAAACTCATTTAACAACTGTTTCATTTAGGGATGGAAATTTGGGGCTCAGTCAAGGATTACTTGTACTGCTAAAGAAAATTCTCTTTCTGGTTGTTTTATTCATAAACACAACTCTTCCCCCACCCCAACATACCACCACATCAGCTTCAATTTTTATAGCCAACGTTGTCCTGTTGGCTGTGGAGAGGTCTTAAAGAGACAGAATGAAAGCAACATAGGTGCTGGCTATTTTCTGAACAGGCTGCCCTCTCACAGTCCTCTAAGCAGCTTTCACTTTATCTTCCAAAGAAAAGAGACTTGGCACAAGAGTGCTTGTGCTAAAAAGAATGCCAAAAGGAACAGACCTGAAATCTTGAAGCAGTAGAGTAGATCAAGTGGGCAATGTTATGTCTTGGTTAAGCATAAAATCCAGTTCAAAGTTAAATCAGTAGTATTAAAGCAGATTTTTACTGCAGCTGTCACAGCTACTAGAATTTTCGTTGATTTTTGTGCTGAACATAACATATGGAGTAGATTAGAATATAGAACATAAACCATGGAATAACAGTTGGAAAGGACCTTGGAGATCTTCTAGTCCAACCCCCTGCTCAAGCAGGAGACCTTATACCTTTCAGACAAATGGTTGTCCAGTCTCTTCTGAAAAGTCTCCAGTGATGGGGTACCTACAGTTTCTGAAGGCAAACCATTCCACTGGTTGATTGTTCTCATTGTTAGAAATTTTTTCCTTAGTTCTAGATTGCTTCTCTCCTTGATTAGTTTTCGTGCATTGTTTCTCGTCTTGCCTTATGGAAAATACATTGACCTCCTTAATCTTTGTGGCAGTTCCTTAGACATTGGAACACTGCTATCATGTCTCCCTAGTCCTTCTTTTCACTAGACTAAACATACCCAATTCCTGCCACTGTTCTTCATATATGCTTTTAATCTCCAGCCCCCTAATCATCCTTGTTTTTCTCTGCACTCTTTCCAGAGTCTCAACATCTTTTTTATATTGTGATCAAAACTGAACGCAGTATTCCAAGTGTGGTCTTACTAAAGCTTTGTAATGTGGTACTAATACTTCATGTGATCTTGATTCTATCCCTCTAGTAATGCAGCCTAGGATTGCATTGGCTTTTTCGGCTGCTTCTATATCCTGTTCGCTCATATTTAAGGGATTGCCGGTAGGATTCAAAGATCCCTCTCACAATTACTGGTATTGCGCCAGGTTTCACATAGTCTATACCTATACAATTGGTTTTTTCATGCCTAAGTATAAACCTTACTTTTTTCTACATTGAATTTCCTTTTGTTAGTAGGGCCCAGTATTCAAGTCTTGTCGAGATCCATCTGGTTCTTGAGCCTATCTTCTGGTGTGTTGGCTATTCCTGCCAGCATAATGTCCTCTGCAAATTTGTTGAGTTCCCCTTTTATTCCCTCATCTAGATTGTTTATGAAGATATTGAAGAGTGCTGGGCCTAAAGTGGAACTTGGGGTACCCTACTGCTTACTTCCCCCCATGAGGATGTAGTTCCGTTAAGGACTACACATTGAAAACAGTATGTCAGCCAGTTACAAGTCCATCTGGTGGTGGTGCTGTCTATCCCACATTTTTCTAACTTACCAAGAATTAGGTTGTGGTCTACTTTGTCAAATGCCTTACTGAAATCTAAGTATACTATATCCACAGCATTTCATTCATCCACTAATATATAGTCACTTTGTCAAAGAATGAAATAAGATTTGTTTGGCATGATCTGCTTTTGACAAGCTCATGTTGGCTTCCAGTTATAACTTTGTTTGCTTCTAGGTGTTTGCAGATTTATTGCTTGATTATCTTTTCCAAGATCTTCCCAGGTATTGATGTCAGGCTGATTGGTCTGTAGTTTCTTGGATCTGTTCCCCCCACCCCCTCATTTTTGAAGATGGATACCATATCAGCTGTTTTTCATTTCTGTTCAGTTGTAAAAGGTCCAGGTCTGATTGAAGATTGAAGATAAACTTTAAAAAAAAGAAATTTTGGATAAGCCTTAGTTGTCTGAGCAAAATTCCTATCACCTATAATGAATATTAATTTACAAGTCTGAACTTTAATACAGATAGTCCTTGACTTAACAACATTTGTTTAGTGACTATTCAAAGTTAAAGGGACGTGGTGGCTCAGCAGCTAAGACGCTGAGCTTGTCGATCAGAAAGGTCAGCAGTTCGGCGGTTTGAATCTCTAGCGCTGTGTAATGGAATGAGCTTCAAAGTTACAACTGCATAAAAAAAAGGTGACTTAGGACTGGTTTTCACATGACTTACAGCGTCCCCATGTTCACATGATCAAAATTTGGGCACTTGGCAACTGGCATATATTTATGACAGTTGAACTATCCCAGGGTCATGGGATCATCATTTGTAACCTTTTTGGCTTTCTTCCGACAAGCAAATTGGGAAAGCCAGATTCTCTTAACAATTGCATGATTCACTGAACAGCTGCAGTGATTCACTTAACAACTGTGGCAAAAAGGTTATAAAATGGGGCAAAACTCACTTAAATATTTTGTTTAGCAAATGGAAATTTTCATCTCAATTGTTATTGTAAGTTAAGGAGCACACATAGAAGAATTTAACTTCATTAGATTACGTAAATTGTGATAATGTACCATTCCTTATAATTCATATGTAAATTTCAGTTCTGGTAGTGTCTTGCAATACAGTAAACATTGTTTTATAATTGTGTAAAGAGAACCTTAGGAATGAAAATGAAAATTACTTGTTTATGCCTTTCATTTATTTTGTGTGGTGGGTGTATAAGATGTGTGTCCCTTTATATTTGGCTCTCACACAATTCTTCCTTGTAGAAGTGCTCAGTAATCACTATAAAATATGTTGATTATACTGTATTTAATTGATCTTTTGGCAATTGCCACATTTGATATTTCACAGTAACTGATAACTGTCTCTGTCCCATGTCTTCACAGAAAGCTTTGCAGCAGGCTGTGGGCAGTGGCTTAGCAGGGGAACTGAAAGATCCGGCTAGTGAGAAAGGTACTAGAAACCAGAATGGCTGGGTGATATCAGCATCGGAATTGTCTACCTACATCATTAGACTATCTATAGAAGGCCATAAAGTTAGCGCTGTATCTGCCATAAACTGTCAGCCCCTAGAAGGAAGTGCATATTTTTTAGGCAGCCCAAAGTCACTTTTTGTGAGATGAGCAATTATGTAAATTGGTTTAATAATTCAATCTTTAAAATTAGAATGTTTTCTCAATTACTGTATTACCTTAGATATTTTTTTAAAAAAATGCTTGATATGTATCTACATTTCTCAGTTTTTTCAGAATGCTTTCATCATACCACCCAAATACAAAACAATCAAAATAGTAAATCCAGAATGCAGAACTGTTGTCCTCCAAATATGCTGGATTTCAGTTCTTAGCAACCCCATCAAGCCTGGTCATTGATGAGAATGTGGATATTATGTATCTCTGGTGTAAAGGTGGATAACCTCTTTGCATGAAAGCCAATATATGAAGGGTTTGAGAAAAAAATACGCCTGGCTGAGAGAGATGCAGCAGCTCTATATAGGTAGTCCTCGACTTACAATCATTTGTTTAGTGACCATTAGAAGTTATAATGTCACTAAAGACAATGACTTATTACCTTTTTCACATTGTATTAGCATTTCCATGATAAAAATTTGGACACTTGCAATTAGCGTGTATTTATGACTGGTTGCAGTGTCCCGGAGTCATGTGATCACCTTTTGTGACTTTCTGACAAGTAAAATCAATAGGGAAGCCAGAAACACTTAAGAGCTGTGCCATGAACGGTCTTAAAGTAGGACAAAATTCAATCACTCTCTTTTTCAGTAACAGAAATTTTGTGGTCATAAGTTGAGGACTACCTGCAGTCATTTTTATAACATTTTCCCAACATGCTCAAAAGCATTCACCATCTGTCACTTTGCCATTCTTACATAAAACAGATACTACTTTTTCCTTATTACAGATAGAAAATTGAGAGATAACATCTTATTTCAGGCCATTCAAGCAAATTTGTGACTGCATGGATTTGAGGGGTCTCAATATACTGGTGTATAGTTTTAATGGTGACATAAAGGTCATTGAAAAATTAAGTGTAACTAAATTGTTGTTAAGCAATCTTGATATATACATTCTTTTTAAGAAAGCAAAAAGAAGGTACTTGTGCATACCTGAAGCCAGCTGATTCATACACTATCCACTGATATTCTTAATATTTAAAATTACATATTATATGAAGTCAGTTGTATTATGATAGTGTAGTCCAGTGGTCCCCAACCTTTCCAGCTCTGTGAACTGGCAGCAGGAGGGTTTTATGTGCATGCCACTTGTGCAAATGGAGCTTTCCGCACTTGCCTGCCACTTGTGCGGCTTGGTTGCCAAGAGGCCGCAGACCGGTACTGTCCACGGATCAGGGGTTTGGGACCCCTACTATAGTTGGTTACAAATGTACACACTTTGTTTTCATTTCCAGATGCAGAATGCAAGTGCACAAGTCAAAGTAAATGGTGTTGGAATTCTAGAACTGAAGGTTTTGGAAGAAGCTGGCTGGGAACTGGGGACTCTGCCTTGGCCTATGATAGAAATGGTCCAATGGGTGAGGTATGTGGCAATCTCGTATGATTATTCATATTATGATGTAGAAAATATTGGTGAAACAAACATAGCTATTTGAAGAGCTTTACGAGTACCAGTCATTGTAATAGATTACAGATATCCTTGATTCGACTATAGATTTCCTTGACAACCAACCATTAGTTTAACAACCATTCAAAATTATAATGGTGCTGAAAATAAAATAAACATATAACTTATTCTTCAAAGTAACTCTGTGGTTTTGTGATCAGAATTTGGGCACCTGCAACCAACATAGATCCATGGTGGTTGCAGTGTACTGGGGTCACATGATTGCCAATTGTGACTTTCCCAGGAGGTTTCTGGCAAACAAACCCAGAAGGAGAAGCCAGATTTGCTTAACCAGCACAAGGCAATAGCACTTAGACTTACCATATTTTTTGGAATATAAAACGCACCGGAGTATATAACGCACCAATGTTTTGAAGAGGAAAATTAAAAAAAAAAGTTTTTGAACTCTGCAAACCTCCCAAAACTGGCCCGTTTTTCATGAAAACGGGCCCGTCCCCCCCCCCAAAATAGCCTTTAGGGAGTTTGCAGAGTGCTGGGGGGGGGCGAGCAAACAGTGGCCCGTTTTTCACGAAAACGGGCCTGTTTTGCATTAAAAAAGGACATGGGTAGCCTTTAGGAAGCTTATAGAGTGCTTCAGGGGCTGGGGGGGGAGTAAAATTGAGCGAAAAATGAACCATTTTGGGAGGTTTGCAGAGTGCAAAAACGGGCCATTTTTTGCTCATTTCTGCCCTCAGTAGCCCCCAGGAGCTCTCTAAAAGCTTCCTAGAGGCTCTGCACGGCCATTTTGCTGAAGTGGGCGGGGTTTCGGGAGGCAAAAAATGCTGTATTCAGTGTGTAAGAAGCACCCAGATTTTCAGCCTCTTTTTGGAGGGAAAAAGGTGCATCTTATTCTCTGAAAAATACAGTATATACCGCTTTGCAGAGCTTTACAGCCTTTTTAAAGCAGTTTACAGAGTCAGCCTATTGCCCCCAACAATCTCGGTCCTCATTTTACCCACCCCAGAAGGTTGGAAGGCTGAGTCAACCTTGAGGCTGGTGAGATTTGAACTGCCAAACTGCTGGCAGCCAGTGATCAGCAGAAGTAGCCTGCAGTACTGTACTCTACTGCCCAGAGTACTGTGCCACCGCGGCTCATATTATTCACTTAATGACCATGGTGATTTGCTTAATGACTGCGATAAAAAGTCATAGTACCGATGCCACTCACATTATAACTGTTATCATTTGGTGACAGAGCTCCAGTGCCAATTGTGGTTGTAAGTCAAGGACTTCCTATATAGGCACCTCCATGCAAGTTTCATTTTCTAAGTCATTTCTTTTGAATACTGGACTTGTTTTCTTTGGGTGGAAGGCTTCATTGTGTACAATATGCTGGTGTTCTATGGTGATAATAGACTAAAATGGTTTTTTCACAACTGCTTCTTTTTCACCATAGAGAGGATATAGGGGGCTCTGGCTTAGTTTTGTTGCTGATGATGCCAATTTCCGTTCTTTCAGGTTTTTCAGGCTCCTCCTTCTGGTATAATGCCTACCTTGGCTGGAATATTGAATTATCTGGACTGGCCATATCACATGCCCCGGGAAGTCGAGAGCTCCATAGATGCCCAGGCGGTTTAGTAAGTGGGAATCTTCTCAAGCTGCGATCTTGCAAGAGATGAAGTGCATGATGCCACTGAAACTATGAGATGAACTATCACATCTTGGAAATTTAATCTGCTTTCAGAAACTCCAATAAACTGCCTGGAGGGCTATGGTACCATTTAGAGGGCTATTGCTGATCAGACATTTAAAAATGTAATAAATTAAATTAAACATGTTGATATGATGGAGCCACCCCCCCCCCCCCAAAAACAGATGGACTGGAATTCCCATTGTCTCAGCCTGTGGGTCCTATATGTCCCATCTGTCTGTATCCCATTATGGAGTTATAATCTGACACATCAGGTCAGTACAGTCACAGGTTGGGGGTAGGCTGTAATAGAATAACAATGCATTTAAATAAATAAATTCAGAAATGTGTGTGTTATAAATCAAAGGGCCATTTCGGAATTATTCTAAAAAGTAGTACTGAAGAGATGGAATGGCAATCCTGACAGTACGGGCCCTTAAAGATCTGGCTCGCCGACATTCTGGGCTGAGGTGCTTGGAGCTTCTGCTGGGTGCATGATGTTTGTTTTATGCCATCTGTTAAAAGGTTTATATTTATATTGTAATTTTTAATATCTTTTGTTTTACAATATGCCCAGAATCCACCTGGAATCAGAGAGTGCCTAAATAAATAAGTAATAGCCCTTGATATCAGTAAATGATTTTCTGTATCGGTAATAAGGGTTTGAATGCAACCTGGGGCCATACCTGCTGTATTGTACAGGTAGTCCTCAAGATATGACCAGTCACTTCATGGCAGTTCAACATTATGACAGACCTTCCAAAACCTACATATAATCCCTTTCAAAGTTATGGCTGTCAGGGGAAGTTTCACCCTGAATTAATGAGGCGTGGACCGTTGCCTTTCCAGCATATTTCCGAATAAGCAGAAAATAAAACCCAGAGCATATTCTAATTAAAAACACTTTAATCTAAAATAAAATAAAATACAAATCTTGCTAACTTAATTAACTACATTTTGGCACAGTTATGTTGCCCACCCTCTCAGCAGGCGAACAGAAGATCAGAAGGAAAGGAAAGAATGTGTGACGTATTATGTGACATGCACATTAATCATTGTCAGATAAGAAACAGTTCAGTCTACTGTATAACTCAGAATATAAGCACAAGTTGGCAAACCAATTAACGCAGTGACAATGGCTGCTGCAGTGCCCCTATAATCATTTGCCTTATGACTGACTCACTCCACCCACCCACTTCCCCCCATCCCGCCCTATTGAGATCTCACAGCGATTGGGGCTGTTCCCTGTGCCTCTTGGAAGCAGCTGCTATTTTCAGAGTGCTGACAGTTCCTAGCGGAAAGGAAATGAGTTGCTGCTTTTAAAACTTTCTGCCCTGATGGAGGTTGGGAAGCTGGAGGTTGGGAGGCTGCAAACCTCTTCTGGTTCTTGGAAGGCTTTGATGAACCAGCTGCCTGCACGCGAAGGCAGCAGCTTCAGGAGGAGCTTCCCAAAATCATTCCCTCCCCTACAAATCCACATTTCTTCAGTAAGAAAAAAGCCGAGGGACAGCCTTGTTGCTCTCCCCCTTCCAAAAGGTACTGAAACTAAACTCTCCGTTTGTACCCTCCAATCTGTAAGTTACTTATCTTGGTGGGTGACAACACATGCAGCAAATGGCCAGCTGCAGCAGAAGGTGGGTCCTTGAAAAGCTGTTTTCCTGCTTATCTGACTCCCTTTAGAACTGAGCTAGGACTCCTCTAAATCAGGATGCAATTGTTGTGCTCTAGCTGCTGAACTGAACACTGAAAGCAAAAGTAAGTAACTTACAGACTTTGCCCACCCTCCTTCCAGGCATACAGTAAATTCAGCAAATTAGGTGGTTAAAAGGCAAGACTAGGGAGAGACCCAGTTCAAAGTGTGGTTTCATTGCCCAAATACAGAGGCTTGTTTGGAAGCCTCTTTGGCTCTGGAACATGGTGCTGGGGTCTAATTTAGCTGGTCTCTTCCTTCCTGATAGGCTGCTTTTAACCTTGCAAAGTTTTTGCTGCTTGTCTGCCTCCTTTATGAACCCAGCTGCCCACCCATCCCATAAGGCACCCTATAACCTACTTAACAACCTGCATGTTAGTTTAATGGGGGCATCAGATAGAGCAGAGAACACGGTTGTTAATCAAGACTGTCTCACTTAACAGCCACCCCCACTTGTGACTATAACAGACTGATTCCATTTTAGTTGTAGTGGAATACTACCTGCACTGTGATCTTAGGAAATTCAACCAAGGTGGAAAACCTGTTGAAGCACCTCCTAGATATGCTGATATGCGTAACCAACATCATTCTTCAGATGTACTATACTATTTAAAAATCCTCTAAAAGTTTAAAAGTTGCTCAAAATTTAATGCCTTCCAAATTTCAGAATTTCCGACTTTTGGCTAGGCTAGCAATTGCTTATGAAACATCTGGGCCAGGGGTGTGTTCTGGCTGCTTCTACTGCCGGTTCGCTAAGGGATGCACTGCACGCATGTGCCCACTTCATGCGCACTACGCACACATACACGGTAGTTAAAAAAAAAAAAAACCCAACAAGATGGCAGCTTTGAGAGAAGCAGTTCTGGGGCGTGGCAGGCAGAGTTACTATCCACTCGGCCGAACCGTTCCGAACTGGTAGAAACCCACCTCTGATCTGGGTTGTTTTTTTCCCTGGAAGATGTTGATTATTAGGTTAAGAACCGGGGTGAAATCCTCCCGGTTAAGCCGAACCGGTAGGGATGATTATCCCTGGTTCTGCAAACTGGTAGTAAAAAAAAAGCTTCTGAGGATTGCGCAGCTCACCTGTGAACCACACAATCGTGGGAAGCTTCCCCACCCCCCCTAGTGTTTAAAGCATTTTTTTCCTGCCTATTCACCCGAACCGGTAGGGAAAAATGCTTTAAAAAGGGAAAAAAAGTTGGCCATACCCACCCAGTCACATGACAAACACCTCCCCCCCCCAAGCGACGGCCACAGAATCGGTGGGCAAAATAATTAGATTTCACCACTCGTTAAGAACTTGGGTATTATGCCAAGTTTTGATTATGAAGATCTTTTTAGAATTGGGGACCATGGTGGCATCCTAGTCACTGCAAGAGAAATACTTGAGGCAACTGCTTCTGAAAAGAGATGTTGATTTGCTGGATTGACCCCCATGTTCTGATGGAAAGTAATTTAGGTTGCAATTGCTTGCTTGCAATTGGTTTTTATGACCACGAGCTTTATAAAATCACTGTTAAATAATTTGTGTAGCTGATATAGCACCAATTAGAAGAAAAGCCAAGAGAAACTGGTTAGAAAATCTGTGATCAGGACCATCTTACAGATTTTTAAATTTTTTAAATCTATTTGTATCCTGCCTTTATTATTTTTACACTTCTCAAGACAGTGAACATACCCAACACATCTTTCTCCAATTTTCTCCACAACAACCTTGTGAGGTGAACTGGGCTGAGGGAGGTTAACTGGCCCAAGGTCACCCAGATGGCTAAGGCAGGACTCAAATTCATGTTCTCCCCATTTTTAGCCTGGTGTCTTAAGCAGTAGACCAAACTGTCTCTCACCACTTAAGAGTAAACTGCTCTTTGTAATATTGTTTGGTAGCAGCAACAACATGCTCTAAAGCAGTGTTCTTAAAAGTTGGCATCTTTAAAGTATGTGGGCTTCCATTCCCATGTTTGCCAGGGAATTCTGGGAGTGGAAGGCCACACATATTAAAGATGTTATCTTTGAAAAACACTGATTTCAAAGGAGAGTGAAGAAGAGCAATTACCTAATACCCAGATCTGGATTTGAATTTCACAAGATGCTCAGGGAAGACCCTCTCCTGTAAACAGCGCAAGGTAGCCAGAAGACTGACATAAATCTGCATTGCCGTATTACTTTGTGAATTTCTGATTCTGCCATCTGTTAACTTTAGATGCTCATTGTGTCTTCACTCGAGCAGCTTCAATTGCCCCTTGCTTTCTTGCATCTGAAGAAGCTGGACATTCCAGCCAGTTATTATATCTATGTCTTAATTAGGGAAGATGTTCCAGGATGCTGTTGGTTGCAAATCCTAATCCTGAAGGCATATGTAAAAGGAAGGAGATAGGTTTTAAGTACACAAGGTCAAAATATCTTATTTGACCTGTAGAGGTCAGTGGAGATGTAGCTGTAAATTGATCCAGCTCTTTAATGAAGTTTATAAAATGCCAACTCTTGGTAACTTTGTGCAAAGTAAGGCATAAGTTCCTATTTGCTGATTAGGCACTACCCTAAGGCTTCTATGTGTGCTAGGATCTTACGTTATATAGGATTTCTACTTTTTTGAAACTTTAATATAAAGGCTAGAAAGCAAGAGACTCTGAGTTCAAGTCCTGCCTTAGCCATGAAAGTTTAACTGGGTGACTTTGGGCCAGTTACTCTCTTTCAGCCCACCCACCTCATAGGCTTGTCGTGCAGAAAAGAGAAAGAGGAAGTTATGCTAGCTATGTTATGGCCTTGAGTTGTTTTGTAAAAATAATAAAAGTAGGCTATAAATAAATACAATAAAAATGGGCTCTCTGAAAGGGCAGATAGAAGGAATGTCCTAATTTTCTTTTATTTCTCAACAGTGGAGATGAAGATATAGAGGAAGTAGAGCTGGTGGCTGAAGTGCGACTGGAGGACATCGGTGCTCTCTCAGGCATCTCCAGAAGGAACCTGTCCTGGAGGAGACGAAAGGCTGGTGGGTGGGCTTGCCTGTGTGTGCATATGCAAATGAGGATAGAAATGCGGGTAGCCCTTGACTTACGACCGGTTGTTTACCAACCATTCAAACCACCCCAGGAGTACGTTTGATGCAGTTCCAACGTTCCCATGAACCACCTTCATCCCCTATCATGTGGCTGTATTTTGGATGCTGAGCAAACGGCCCATATTTTTGGTCACTTGCAGTGTCCTGTGGTCACATTTCCTCATTTTACAACATTAACCTGATAGTTAATTTCAGTTTTTGGGAAAACTAGCCCGTGGCAAACCATTGGCTCATTTTATGACCATTTGTTTTATGACTGTAGCAGTTGCTTAATGACTGCCCCCCCCCCCCAAAAAAAGTAAAAATGGATAATGACCAGCTTTACGACTGTCATGACTTAGACTCTGTTGGGTAGTCTCTATTACGGTTATAAGTAAAGGACTACCAGTAAGGACAAAAAAGAAAGGGAGGAATCTTCAGGCCTTCTGTTCCTGCTAATTTTGTTGCTCTGAAGCCAACAATTTTATATTAGGGCCAGGGAAACTGGGCTGGCAAGCCTAGCAGTGAGGTTCAAAAAATGTTAATCTTTTAGTCCCTTTCCCCAGTTCAGAGCTGTGTATGTTTTGATATAAGGAGCTAAATTTTCAAATACAGGTAGTCCTCAGTTTACAACCACAATTCAGCCAAAATTTCCATTGCTAAGCAAGTCAGGTATTAAGTGAGTTCTGTTCCATTTTATGACCTTTATTACCACAGTTAAGTGAATCACTGCAGTTATTAACTTAGTAATACAGTTGTTAAGTGAAACTGGTTTCCCTATTGACTCTGCTTGTCAGAGGGTCGCAAAAGTGACCACGGAACCTCAGGACATTGCAACTATCACAAATACATGCCAGTTACTAAACATCTTAATTTTGATTATGTGACCACAGGGATGCTGCAATGGTTGTAAGGGTGAAAAATGGTCATGTCACTTTTTTTAATGTTATACTGTAACTTCAAATGGTCACTAAATGAATAATTGTAAGTCAAGGACTAACTGTACATTTAGTCCAGATTTTTTCTTTTACATGGGAAATCTTCCAGAAATATTCAAGATGTGTCCTGTCCCTGATCCCTCAAATTTCTCTGCCTGCCAGCCTAGAATCTGAAACTACTTTTGCTGGTGAGAGCCTGTACGGTAACATTAAGTCCTGGTGCTGCTTAATCTAAGAACTGGTTTGTAAGAAATTAGATCTAGACTGTTTAGGAGCAGCTTGTATAATGGACTAATAGAACACAACAACCTTCACTAATGTGGTGCCTTTCAGTACTGTTAGACTTAATGATGTTTGAGAAACAAGTTATAAGAGTTAATTTATCTTATAATGCAGATTTCTTTGTAAAAATGAGTTTGGTGTGTTTCTGATAATTTCATTTGCTTTTACAGCTTGCCTTGGATCATCTTCCCCCTGCTGGAGAGGAAGTAGAGCCTCCCAAATTGGTCACCCTTCGGTTTCAGAGCAACCCTATGTTCTAGACCCACATAGAATTCTGCCTGTGCATAGGACAGATAGGGCTACTTGGACTTCTGAATTAGAGAGAAGCAAGGTTTTGCAGTCCCCTAAAGCAGACAGGACTTCTTCACCCTGTTTGGCCATGACTTTGGGAATTGGTATGGGAGTCTCTACTGGGGGACAACAACGTCCGCAAAGTACTGCTGGTCGAGAGTCTGAATCTCAGCAACGGTCCCAGCCACCACCTGGTAGCTCCCTGGATAAGGCTGATTCCAGCACCTCTTCTTCATCCTCTTGCTCTTCATCCTCTTCTTCCATGTCCTGCCATCAAGGCCTGCCTGGTGAAGATGGTGGTTCTTCAAATCCCTGCCCCCCCATTCACTCCCCAGACTTAGATATTTATGACCCTTTCCACCCTACTGATGAAGATAATCTCAATGGTGATTTTGGCTTCGGGGATTCCCCCCGTAAAGAAGCAGAGGGTGGGCGGCATGACCAGAAATATGATCCCTTTGATCCCACAGGCTCCAACCCCAGCTCCTCTATTAGTACTCCTTCACCAGAGGAGGAGGAGGAGGAGGAAGAGGAGGAGGAGGAGGAAGACGATGACCAGGACCAGCAGCCCCCTGATATGTCACATAGTATCAGCCGCATTTCAGAAACATTGGCTGGAATCTACGATGAAAACAGCTTGAGCCAAGATTTCCTAAGCTCAGAGAAAGGACAAGACGATTCAGAACCAGAGCCAGAACCTAGCAGAGGCTATGAGACTGAGGCAACATGCCCTGCTGAGAGTTCTGAGGGCAAAGGGCTTTCTGGTGCTGATTCCACCCTGCCTGAGGAACTTCCCTCAGATCAGGGAGACTCTAAAGCTCCGGAACCATGTCGCCGGGTATTCGTGGTGGACTTGGCTCCCAAAGGGTGCCTGGATGCTGAAGCCAAGACTCCACTGGAAGGGAAGGTGTCCTTAGAGGTAGTGACCGTTGGAAATGCGAAGCTGAGAGGTGGAGAGAAAATGTCCAAAGGAGGTGGACATCCTCGGGCTGGGCGCAGATCATCAGTGGAATGGGATGGAAGTGGTGGTGGTGAATCAGAAATAGAAGAAGGCGAGATTGTCCAGCCAGAGGATGAGCGGTATAGTCCCATTCGATTGTTTCGAAGTAGATGCCGGCCAGCTGAGCCACGAACTCTCCGGGTGGTGGAAGGAGATGATTTCTTATCACTGCATGCAGACTCTGATGAGGAAGGAGCTTTGCAGATTGATTTTAATGAAAACCAGCCGGATCCACGTTGGAAAGGTGTGGATTTGAGACGGAAAATCCTAACCCAGCGGCGAGAACGCTATCAAGCTCCATCCCCTCTGCCTCCTCCACCACCTCCACCTGCCCCCAAACGCCCTGCCTCCAAAGCTCACTCTGGTTCTAGTTCAGGTTCATGTAAGAAATCAAAAAGAGAACGCAAAAGATCAAGAGAATGCAAGACATCAAAAACCAAGGAGACATATGGCTCTTCCTGGAACCCAAAGAAGAAATCAAAATCACGCTCAAAATCTAAAGAGCGTCGACATTCACACCACAGGACCTCAAGGTCCCGCTCACATCACCGAACGTCTCGCTCCTGGTCCCCTTCAATTAGCACCAGCCTGTCTGCTGTTGGATCCTCACATACTTCAGCTGAGCGGCACAAAAGCGGGCGGTCTAAGTCAAAGGAGAAACGCCGTGGCCATCGTTCTCGATCACGGAGCAGCAGCCGTGCTCATCGAAGTAGGCACAAAGACAAACATCGTGGGGAAGGTGGCAGAAAGAAGAAGAAGCGCTCTCAGTCTCGCTCACGTGAGAAGCATCTCTCCCATCGGTTATCTAAGGACAAAGAGCGAGAGGTCCACCTTCTGGAGGAGCCCAAGCCTGAAAAAGCTTTGATGGAACGACGGAGAGATGCAAGAACTGTGGTGCCACCTTCAATCCAGGATCTCAATGACAACGATCTCTTCACTATCAAAAGGACCATTACTGTCAACCAGCAGGAGAAGATGGAGGGACTTTTGGAGACACCGGAAAGTGCTAAGAGAGAGGTGCTTTATGATTCTGAGGGCATGAGCTTTGATGCTTGCTTTTCAGATCGTGAGCCTGCTGAAGAATCCAAATCTAATGCAATGAGGCTAAATCCTAAGGAGGATGCCATTCCATCACGCAAAGATAAAAGGCCTGAGGAGGACACCAAACAAAAGATATGCAAGGAAAAGGAACGCAAAAGGGCCTATCTGGAGGACCGCCCAGGCACCCGTGAGAAATACAAAAAAAAGCTGAGGGAGGGGCCTCCTCCTCCTGAGCAGCAAGAATTGCCCAAGATAGAAAAAAAAGCCAGAGCTGACAGAGACAAAGCAGGGAAAAAGATCAAAGCTGGAAGTCACAAAGAAAGTAGCAAGCTGGGATCTGGTCGGAAAGTGAAGCTCCAGTCCAAGGTAGCTGTATTGATCCGGGAAGGGGTGAGTAGCACAACATCAGTCAAGGAAATGGGTTCTATTGGTGTAAAGTTCAGCAGAGACAAGGAGAGCCGCTCACCATTCCTCAAGTCAGAGGAGAAGGTGTTAATGGTTGGGGCACCAGCAGCAGGCCAAGGTGAAATGACTGATGTCAAAGAACAAGGCTTCAAGCCCAAAAAAATGAAAGGACTAAAAACTAAAATGGGGGTGAAGAAACTGAAGGGCATCAAGCCAAAAGGTGCCTCAGAGCCCAAGAAGAAGAAGAAACTCAAAGTGAAGACTGGGCTGAAGAAATCCAAAGCTGATAGCTGCAGTCAGGGTGCAATCAGCCCTTTGAGGGTCAAGGAGGAGCCTTCATGGTCTGGTTCAGAAAAATCGGGGGGTACAGCCAAACCACCAAGTCCTCAGCCTTTGGCCCCAGGCCAGGAACTCACACCTGATTCCCAGACAGTAGACAGCAGCTGTAAGACACCCGATGTCTCCTTCCTTCCCGAGGATCCCCCCGTTGAGCAGCCCAGGGTGCCAGCTGATGAGCCGGAAGCAGACAGTTTGTCTGAACCCAAAGAGGAACAGCCACTGCCGCAGCCACTCCATCAGCCCCGTAGTTTGCCCCAACCCCCTGCTCCCATGTCATGGAATCTGCAGGGAGGAGTAGACTGCACTAGTGGTGTATTGGCATGTAGGTATCACGGTGGTGGTGTGTGTGTGTGTGTGTGTGTGTGTGTATGTGTTGGGGGAGATTGTGTTACGTAGGGTTTTGTGGGGGGAGATTTCAATTTATTGCAGGTCAATTTGCAGTTTGCAAATCTGAGACCAAGTTAGGTGTTCCAAAAACAACATTCCTGCTTTTTTAAAAGGAGATTTATTTTGTGGGTTTATTTGGATTTATACTTAGAGATTATGAAAAGGCTGATTGATCAGATTCAATTCAGGCTTGGGTAGCTCAGATATTTTTTTGCTATTGATTGTGATTAAGTGTTTTTTTGCTAACTGGAAAATCCCTGCAATAAAAGCTTAGGAATTCGCACTGGGAACTCAGTTAACAACATGAATTACACAAACAAGCTGAAGAAGGAGAAAGTTGATAAATACTACTTCTTTCTTCTTACCAGAAGTTCCAGATCCTTTATAACACTTTTTGTTACAAGTACTGAGTGCCCTTTTTAGAATGTAGTTTTGACAATCACCAATGTAGAAATGATGAGTGCTGAGCTCCCCCTGTTGGAAACTCACCTAAGAAATAGTTATTTTTTGATTGCAGAATAGTATGATCCTTATTAAGGTTTAACTCTTTGTGAAGTATGGTATTCAGAGGATCTCCCAGTATCCTTAATGGGATCTTGAAACCTGCTGAATTAGATTGACAGACTGTCATGCTGGGAAGAGGGTGGTTAATAGGGATACACAGCACTTTGAATGCGAACATGCTTCACAGAGTTGTGGGCACCTTTTCCTGGGCTTGCATGTTATTTACGTAATCCCCCCCCCCCCCAAAAGCCATGAGAGTTAAGGAAGCACACCCATGCCTGCTCCAAAGCAACTTTTTTGCATGCTGTTGATATAGTTTTAATTCAGGCATGTATTCTTTTAGGATCATGCAGCTAAACATGATTTTATTGAAAGATGCAGATTTTTCAAGGGGGGAAGAATTGTATGCTGATAAGCGTGGTGTGCATTCTTCACTTGCTTTAAAGCATCTTTTTGGCTTTGGATTCAAAGTATTGTACATCCTTAGCTTTTAATCTTTACAAGTCTTTCAGTCTTGCTTTCCAAGCTGAAAATGGGGCAAATTTAAAGTGCACTGTCTGAGATCTGGTGCTTGTGGTAATGGGCTGTAAATAAATTTAATAAATAAAATAATAGAAGGCCCTGCCATGGCTGTGATTTGTATTGCAAAATGTAGTCTGAGATGGAGCATTGGGCACTTGATTATCTGTTTCCCACTCCCATGCTTTGGAAGCTTTGTCTAAGACTCTTGTTTTTTACTTAGTGACTGCCCTGCTCTTCAAGATGGAAGAGGCCAATCTTGCAAGCCGGGCAAAAGCCCAGGAGCTCATTCAAGCAACCAATCAGGTAATAACACCAATTCTGAGGTTTGAATTATTGGGTATGAATTTTGAATGGCTCGGTTGCAAAATGCGTTCACAGGAGGTAGCAGGGTTTTTTTTTTGGGGGGGGGGGAGGGGGGATTGTTGTTCTCAACTTTCAAATTCTTGAAAGATCAGGCTCCAGCGATTCTCCTTGAAAATTTGATAAGGTTTAATTAGAAATTGCTATGCTGGAAACCTTGACAAAAATGGGTGTGAGATTCTCAAGGATGTGTAACTTCATCTTGACACAAACAAGGCTGGCACTATGGAGGGCGGACGGGACGGGGGCAGCTTCAAAGCCCAAAATACAGTATATTGCAATTCCCTGTACAAGCAAACCTGTCTGCTGTCTGACAACAAGGTTGTCCTCATTACAGAGAACATCTGGTTACCTTATCTTACGTTTAATTTTTTTTTTCTGGTTCTCATGGCTGCAGGGAAAGTTTAGAAACCTGTGCGGGGGCTTTTTCCCTTAAAACCTAGATGAAATGGGCCTTGGCATTGATCTACCGCTGAGGGATCAGAGCTGTTTTTATCTAGAATAACAATTTTCCCCCACTTCCTAAGCTGGCCACATGATGAACTCTATAGTTTCAACATGTTTTCTGAAACTTAAGAGAAAAACTTTTATGTGATTTGAAAAATCCTCCTTTTGAAACTAACATGCATCCAATTAGATTAATAACTTATTTAAAAATATAATACATGCACTATTGAAATAGCCCTCCAAATCTTGGTGGCTTTTAGGTGTGTTGAATTCCAAATTCTGTCATTAGATTTGCAAACCAGTCTTTTTGCATGATGCTGACTGCACAAGGTTGATGTCAGGTACATTTTACTTTGAACTAAAAGAGTAGCCTTCCTTTCCAGATAAACATGTGAGGCACTGTGCTAAATGTTAATTGCAGAATTTCTCCTTGTAATTACATGGCATTCTGGAGCTATTTCACAATTAAATCCTCCGAATTTTGTCACAGAAGTGACAAAATATACATTTCTTTTCTCTTTCCCCTGAAGTCAGAGTTATGGTCAGAATTTGATATTAACAGATACATGAAAGGAAGGAAAAGACTCCCTACAGATTTTATTCCGCTGATCATTGCCGATCATAGGGGGCGGCACTGATCTTTGTTTTGAGGCCATTTAGCCAGCATTCTCTTATAACTTTTCTGCGTTCATGTGGACAGCAGGACATTACAGAATATTGTTACCTTTCCCATCGAAGTGGTAATTATCTACTAGTATTTTTGGAATTGCTAGGTGGGCAGGAGCATAAGTACATGGGTCTTAGGAGGAATTTTCAAATGAAGGACTTCATATTAAGAGATTTCTTAAACAACCCGAAAGCATTTTATCAGGATGAGGATGCAACATCTAACATCCTTCACCCTTGACCATATTAGCAGCTGATAGGAATTGCACTAGCAACGTTTGGAGGACTGCTGGTTCTCCCTTCCCTTCCCTCAACTTCAATATTAAAAGAAATGTCAACTCTGCTGACTAATTCTGCAATATCCAATTGTACCCAATGGGATCTTCTTGCGCACCCAGAGAAGGGAACTGACAGGTCATTGTGACTTTCCTGTACATAGGCAAGTAGGCTTATTTATCTGGTAGTTTCAATTTTGAAGTAATGAGATTGTAATAATCTGCTCCACAGTATAAAAAAATAGAAAACATGGAATAAGTTACAGTAATTCTGCAGCAGGCTAAGAGTTTTACCTGTCTTAATCCCAAGACAAGCCATTTCAACCCTGTTTTGTTTATTCTCTTCTTCCAGATCTTGACCCACACCAAGCCCTCAGCTTCCTTAGCTCCTCCTCAGCCACCAGCACCACCTACTCACCCGCCTGCCTCACATCTAGCTGTCCCACCCATTTCCTACCATTTGCAAGGATCAATGCCTCTAGGAGGCTGTGGTTCAACTCCTAGCACCCCTACAGGGGGATTGCCAGGAACCTTGAGCCAGGCTTCAGCAGGTCCTCCTGCTGCTGGCATTTTTGCTTCTTCCTCTGGCACCGATTTGGGCAGTACCAGTTCTGAAGGGCGTGGAGACAGCGATAAGGTAAAAGTCTTTGGAGTGATCTTTTCATACTTATTCTGCAGCTCAGTTTAAGAACCCTATTCCTTCTCTGTGTCTAGGCTGGGGGGAAATTGGGCAGCTGGGCAGTGACTGCTTCGTTGCTAGAATCTGCTCTAGCAGAAGTGCACAATGTGAGGCTTCACAGCAACATGTTTCTCCACCTTCCCTCATAGGCTTTCTTGTAGCTTCCAGAATCCCAAAAAGGATTTTCAGGGTGATTGAAGGGAAAAATTATTAAATGCATGGACATTAATTATGCACACTTCAGTCTTCAGTTGAGTTAAATTTAGTTTTTATCCATGTTTTCTTCAAGACTCATCCATTTTTTCTCTAGACCAGTGATGGTGAATCTTTGAGAGACTGAGTGCCCAAACTGCAACCCAAAACCCACTTATTTATTGCAAAGTGTCGACATGGCAATTTAACCTGAAGAATAAGGTTTTACTACCTAAAATAATGATAAACGCAAAGTTCAGCTAATTGTTCTAAAAATACGTGCTAAATGCACTTTTATGCGCCTTCATTCTTTTCCTGCTTTTGAAATATATTTAGCAACAATAAAAAAGAAATTTTTGGTAATATCATCTTTTTCTCTCTTTCCCTCTCTCCCTTTCTCTTCCCCCTCTATCTCCCTCTTCCCCCTTTTTTTCTCTTTCTCTGCCTCATTGTTTTTTTCCCTCCCCTTCTGTTTCTCTCCCTCTCCCTCCCTTCCTTTTCCCCACTTTCTCTTTTCTCTTTCCCTCCCTTCCTTCCTCTTTCCTTTTCTCTCTCTTTCCCTCTCTCCTTCTTTCCCTCTCCCTCTCTATCACTGTTTCTCCCTCTTTCCCTCCCTCCTTCTCTCTCTTTCTCTCCTTTCTCTTTCCCGCTTCCCTCCTTCCTCTCTTTCCCTCTTCTTCTTTTCCTCCCTTTCTCTTTCTGTTTCCCTCCCTCTTTTTCCCTCTCCTTCCCTCTCTTATCAGTTTCTCCCTATCTTTCCCCCCTCCCTCTTTCTCTTTCCCTCCTTCCTCTCTCGCTCTTTCCCTCTCCTTTCTTTCCCTCCCTCTTTGTTTCTCTCTCCCTCCTTTTCTTTCTCTGTCTTTCTCTCTCTTTCCTTCCCTTCCTTTTTCTTTCTCTCCTTTCTCTCTTTCCCTCCCTTTCTCTTTCTTTCTCTTTTCTTTCTCTTTCCCTCCCTTCCTCTCTCCCTTCCCCCCTTTCCCTCCCTTTTTTTCTTTCTTTTTCTCTCTCCCTCCCTTCCTCTTTCCCTCCCTCTTTCTCTCTTTCCCTCCCTTTCTCTTTCCCTCTCTTCTCTCTCTCTTCCCCCTCTCTTCCCCTCCCTTTGTCTTTTTCTTTCTCCCATTTCTCTTTTTCTCTCTCTCCCTTCCTCCCACCCTCTTTCCCTTTCTTTCCCTCCCTTTCTCTTCTTCTCTATCAGTTCCCCCCCTTTCCCTCCTTCCTCTCTCTCCCCTTTCCCTCCATCTCTCCTTCCCTCCCTCCTTCTGTTTCTCTCTCTTTCCCTCCCTTCCTCTTTCCCCTTTGTATTTCCCTCTCTCCCCCTCCCACTCTGTTTCTCTGTCTCTCTCTTTCCCTCCCCGTTTCTCTTTCTCTCTCTCTCTTTCTTTCCCTCCCTTCCTTTCTCTCTTTCCCTCCCTCTCTTTCTGTCTCTTTCCCCTCCTTCTCCCCCCCTTCCCCTCCCTTCCTCTCTTTCTCTCTCTCTCTCTTTACCTCCCTCTCTCTCAACCCTGGGGGTGGGTGAGGAGAAGGAACCCTTGAACTGGTGCTGGGTGGTGGGAACCTGACATCCGGAGGCCAAGGAGCCCAGAAGCACCGCGCCCATGCTCAGCTGGTCACTGGAGAGCCGAAGACCAGCTGGACAGCGGGGAGGCGGGGCATCCCAACATAGGCAGCTCTGCAGGAAAAGCAACTGACACGTGGGAGGCGAGAGCGAAACCACAACGATGCAGGGTCACATTGTGGCTCCATGTCGTAATGGAATCCAGGAGATGGATGGGACCCCGTCTCCACATTGTGAAGCGCACTAAATTTCACTGTGCTGCGCAAGGGGCAGGCCATGGAGGCAGCAACAGCAAATGCACCATGATGGAGGCTGTTTCGCACATTTTTTTTAGTCCTGCAAACAACGGTGAGAATCGCGATGTAGAAACGCAGAGACCTGGGCTGGCAATGGCGCATGTGTCCACATGGACGGCTCTGGGTGTTACCTCTGGCACGCGTATCATAGGTTCGCCACTACTGCTCTAGACCCTATTGCACTTAGCCTGAGAAAAGTGATTCATCCCTGCACTTGATAGCACTGCCTCTGTTTGCAAGGTGTCTCTGGAATCATAATCACAAAACTATATTTAAAAGAGGTCAGATGGTCGTCAGACTTTGGGCTTGGAGCAAAGAAAACAATGTCCCTGTTTTCCAGCTGGTCATCTTTGGAACCTTGCTACCAAGGACTGACAAACGTGATCACCATAAATCAGTGGTGCGAACCTATGGAAAGAGAGAGAGAAACAGAGAGAGGGAGGGAGGGAGAGAAAGAGAGGGAGGGAGGGAGAAAAGAGAAAGCGTGAGGGAGGGAAAGAGAAACAGAGGGAGAGAAACAGGCAGAGAGAAAGAAAGGAGGGAAAGCGAAAGGGAGGGAGGAAAAGAGAGGAGGGAAAGAAATGATATTGCAAAAGTTTTCTTTTCAGTGTTGCTAAATGTAATATTTCAAAAAAATGAAGGGACATAGAAGTGCATTAGGATGTATTTTTAGAACAATTAGTTGAACTCTGCGTTGTTTATCATTATTTTAGGTAGTGAAACCTCAGTATTCAGGTTAAATTGCTGTTTTGGCACTTTGCGATAAATAAGTGGGTTTGGGGTTGCAGTTTGGGCACTCAGTCTCTTAAAACATTTGCCATCACTGTCCTAAACGTATTTCCTGCTTTGCTGTCATGTTGCCTTGCTTATTTCTCCTACACTGACTTCCTTTGACCGCCTTGCCTGTGTTCCCTGCAGTATCTGAAAAAGCTTCACACCCAAGAGCGAGCAGTGGAGGAAGTCAAGCTGGCCATCAAGCCCTATTACCAGAAGAAGGAGATCACCAAGGAAGAATACAAAGACATTCTGCGCAAAGCTGTCCACAAGGTAAAGCAGTGGCGCCATAGAAGAAGGAAACAAGAGCGAAAATGTGAGAGCAGAGATTCCAGAGTATTATGGAAATCACTTTCTCTTCTTCCTCCTCCTCCTCCTCCTCCTCCTCCACCCTTTTAGATCTGCCACAGCAAGAGTGGTGAAATCAACCCTGTCAAGGTGAATAACTTAGTGAAGGCCTATGTGCAGAGATACAAGTACTTTCGAAAACATGGACGGAAGATGGATGAAGAGCAAAGGCCTCCCAAGGAAACAGGGGGACCGGACAAATCTGGCTTGCCCATGCCCCCGCTCTGATCTCCACTGAAGGAAATAAATCACAGCAGCCCTTTATGCAAATTGGCTTGGCTGAGCTCCCCAGCCCTTTCCCCATCACTGTGTGGGGAGAGTGGAAAGGGGGTTGGAGCGATACATTTTGTTTTGGAGGGGTGGCATTTGTAGAGTACAGTTCTTGTGCATCTGCTACCTGCCCTGGAAATCTCTTCCCTTGCCTTTCCTAAACACTTCCACAGATTTGGCTACAAAATTGACTTGCGTTTTGCTCTGTAAATACCGATGGCAGAGAATGGGGCTAATTTTAAGTTTCATCACTCTCAAGCACCCAGGATAGCAATGGGTGGATGTTATTCCTCTGACACACCTAGTTTTTACTCATTTAGCATGTTTTTAATTTGATGGTGTTATCTTAGCCCTCTCTCGTCAACGGTCATGAAATGGCAGCACCATGGTTGACGTACAGATGGCAGTTTCCTGTCATCCGGGACAGGCAAACACCCCTTATTTTCTGCTTCCAATTGTAAGTTTGTCTTGTCATACTCTTTCCCACCCTGTTTATCTTCATAAAACTGCATTTAGCCATCTAAACTGGGCAGTGTGTCCGTGATCTTTTAGCAATGCGGTTCTATTTCTTTCACAAGGCAAGTGGATTGCATTTCTAACTATTATTATGAGGGTGTTTTCTTCTCCAAAGGATACCTTTTTGATGGCTACTGAGTAGACATTAATTTATTTGAGGACTCTAATTTCTCCCCTATCTTATAGAATGACTTGGCATGCTTTTCAGGCTTTAAGTGCCACCATGCTATTTCATGTGAGATTTCAGACATCAATTTTTCTTAGGTTTAAAAGTGCTAAAAATCCCATGTAGTGTTACATAATAATAAAGAGGGTTTCTGAGGGATTTTAATTTAAACAAGCTGGCACAGACACATAAATGAAACCTTAGCATAGCTCTCCATTTTGCCAACTATAGAGACAGATCAGGTTTCTGTTGAGATGTCAACCCGAAATAACAGATAAGTCCGAGGCACCCAAAATTGTCTGGGTGAAAGGTAGATTTACATTAATTTGATGCTAATTTTATAACATCTGTAGCAATTCACATAATTTGCATAATGTTAAGATATTTGTCTCAATCAGTTTGAGATAAAAGCATGCAAATGATGTAAATGGCAATGATGTATTCATATTTAACAAAATGTTGAGGATAATACTCTTTTCCAAGTTGGGGCATTAAAATGATTTTTATGTATTTGGAGGGTAAGTAACTGCCATCTTGTGGGTGATGTGGGTAATGCATTGGTAATCCAGGTATTTAATTTTAAATAGCACTCAGATTTGTATTTTTAGCTGTTCATGGAAATACCTTACTAGAGGCACCTAAGTTCTCCATAGTAAAATCCTGTGTCTGCGTGGTGTAGTCCAAAGTCTATGCTTGTCTGAAAATAGAAGTAGTTCAGTAGAAAGAAACTTAAATTGTGAACAGAAAGGAAAATAAAACCAATAAAGGTGAAAAGTAACTTGAGAAGTGATAAGGGTAATAACTGCAGTGCATGACTAGACCTGTGATAGAGTAGGCAAACATTAGGACAAAAAGGTAAGGGCAGTTCACGCGGAAAATTGGTGAGCTTACCATGGCATCTGGGTCTGCTTGCTAGAGATCATTGGACTCTGAACAGTCACTTTGGAGTTGCTTCATTTCTGAAGGTCCCATTTTGAATAGGATTCATCTCAGTGGCACATAAAGCCACTTTTATTTGTATTATGAAGAATTTACATACCAAAGAAATATATCTACAGGAATTAGGGTAACTAGATATCTACTGAAATGATAAGGGTGCTTGAGGATTTGTAAATGTGGGTTAAGAGCGTGGGGAAAACATCCTGGCAACTTGCAAGGTGGCTTGTTTTCGTTTACAGATTTGGCCCAAGTGCATAAGAAGCGTTAAGAATCTCAGTCAAAATTACAATAAATATTTTCTGAAAGGGGACTCAGATCTTGAGATGGAAAACTGGGAAGTTTCTTGTATCCATCTTCAAGCTGCGCAATAAGCTTGTACATCTATATTTACAACTGGTGAGAAAAAAAGTTTCTGAATAATGTTCTTATCCTGCTTAAACATACATTCTTGCTTGGATGGTTTCATCTGTTGGGGAAGGCAGGGAGACTAACTGAAACGGCAGAGGGATTGACTTGTGGAAGAGGACTACTGGAAGAAATGCCTCGTAAAGCTGTTGAGAAAAGGGATACTTTGAAGGGCACTATGAACATTTGAACATAAACAATCTTGTTGCTTTGCCAATTTGGATCAGGCATTTGCAGCACTTACAAGCAATGGCAAGAATGTTTGGGGTTTTTAGAACAGGAAAAATAAAACTTGGGAAGTGAACATAGAAGAAACATACACATTTGTGGTCCAGGTGTTTTACCCAGATTATATGATGGATTATCCTGCAGAATTTGATTGGCAAAAGGTTGGTATGGATAAAAAAAAAACTTCAGAATGTTTAATGTTTGGAATTTACTTCTGCAAGATAGATGCCTTAAATCTTCAGGGTTGGGAAGTATGATTCATTTATTTGATCTAATAGAACATACTTTTTTACTGTTTCTACTTGTTAGTAACTCTTGCTCCTCCCTTTAAAATTATGATGGGTTAGAGGTTGAAGCTAGGTAGAGACCAGTCTTTCCCTCAAATCTAATTTATAATTAACTATATTTATTGTACAATAAATTTTATAGAGAGCCACTGCTGTAGTGAGTAGGGTGCTAGTCTAGATACCAGGAGCCCGCGAGTTCTGATCCTGCCTTATTACACCCAACCAGGTGACCTTTGGGCCAGTCATTCTCTCAACCCTTAGAAGGAAATAGTAAACCATTTCTGAAATCTTGCCAAAAAAACCCTGCAGAAATGTATCCAGGCAGTCAGCAGGAGGCAACATTGACCCAAAGACTTTAAAAAAAAACAAAGACAATGGACATGTATAACTTGGTATATGCATATATTCATTCTTTTACATAGCTGGGTAGATTGCTTTGTGTTATGGGAATCTCTGATCATAGATATGTCCAAACAAGCTAAGAAGCTTTAAGATAATTTTATCCATTCCGGTGGTTAATTTACAAATCCTGGCCTGTTAAGGTGCATTCAACCATATTTTTAAATTTGTGCATAACATGTTTTCTTCATGGCTTAGTGATGTGCCAAGTGGAGTGACTGTTCTTCAGTCACAGATTAAGCTAGGATTCTTGGCAATGTGCAAATGCAGAATTAAGAACTAACCAGAAAGAGCTTTACTGCATTTCTCAATCTTCCAGATGCAATCAACTTTTAATTCCCATAATCTCTAAATGACATGGGTCCCTGGGCTATGTATTCTGGAAGATGAAGTTAAACACAACTGGAGGATGCCATATCAAAATTAAGCACTGAAAAAGAATAGAGTAATTATACTTTGAAATAGTATTAATTTGAAATGAGAAAGGCAGTCCCCACCCCTATCCTTTCATGAAAACCTGAAGAACTGGCTGGCTGATTGGGACCCAATGGAGTTCCACACTGGAGGTGGTTACTGGACTAATAGCTGACACAATCTCCTCCCCCTCCCTTGTGCATCCTGCTTCCTCCCTGCCCATCTTTTAATTCATATTGCTGCACTTCGTTGTTTTACAATTGTTATATTTAAATTTGTTTTATAATTTTAATGGTCTACTGCTGTAAGCCACCCAGAGTAGCCCCACAGCAACATGGGCGGCAAATTAATCATAAATAAATTTTAGAAGAAAACAAAAAGAAAATTCCAAACATAGGAATGCATCTGGGGTATCAAACTCAATTTCATTGAGGGCTGCATCAGGATTGTGTTTGACCTTGCAGGGCCAGGGTGCGCACGGCTAGTTCGACGTCACTCGTGTTGGGGATGCTCGCGGCCTGAGTGCTCTGCCAGAGAAAACAGGCTCCTGAGCTCTGTTTTCGGCTGCAACTGCTTCTTGCAACCCTCTGCCAGCAAAAATGGAGCTGTTTTCACTGGCAGAGGCACGGCGGCTGGTCCTTTGTTGTTTCCACAGGCCAGATCTAAGCACACCATGAGCCACAAGCGGCCCACAGGCCTTGAGTTTGACACCCTTGGAATACACTGTACAGGAAACTGCTAATTAGAGCAGGTAGGCAATAGGACCTTCAAACACATTGGATTATGACATCCATTAATCTTGGTATTGTAATACACATTTTCCAATTTAGATGAGAAAGTAAGTATCATGTTGAGAAGCAAATGGCAAGAGTAGCAAGAGGATTAAATTCGGATTTTTGATAAGACTTGATAAGGACTCAAATAATAATGGAGCTAAACATCTCAGCATTAGTAGTTTGACAAAATTCCAACAAATAAACCACTAAGTCTTTAAGTGCCAAATTTCTGGGGATTTTTTAAAAATCCCAAAATCGTATAAAACAGACAAAACAGTAAAAAAGACTATTGAAGTTTCCATATGTCTAGATTATTTAAATCAGGTGAGTAATTTGATTTGTGTAATATTAAAACTTGTCTGTACCTCAGTAAGAAAATGAGGAAATCAGCATATCAAGATAATACGAAGCAATTTTTTATTAGACCAAACAAGACAAACTTTTTAATATTATCTAGAGAGTATGTAGGCTCCAAACCAGAAGGCTGGCAGGAGGACGGAAAAATATTAATGCAAAAAGTCCAACAGAATTCCAGGCCACATTTCAGTTCTTGGTGTTCACCTTTTCACAGGAAAGACAAAATGTCATTCTGCTATAGAATAGAAGAATTCAAAAGTAGTTGAATATCGGTGAACACCTGGTACAGTGCAGTATAACTAGTTTCTAAACTGTATCCATTTTTTCTCCCCATTTTCGCAGCTGCTGCAAAAATTGTTGATGTTCTAGAGAATCTGAAATCCTTAAGTCTGGTTCATTACCATTTAATGATGATGCCCCATGACTTTTGGCCAGTTCACAAAGAGTTTCCAAAATCTTAGGAATTACCTAGGTATAGAAGTGGGAGAAGGGAGGGGGAGAGAGAGAGAGAACACAAGACACTTGCTTATAATCAATTATTAAAATTTTGTTCATCTCTACTAAATCATAAAGGTGGCCATTTCTGAAATCTGCAGTTATAGAAACTTTCACTGTGAAATCTCATCTTGATGTGCACACATTGGCTTGCTGAATAAGTCAAAAGGAGTTAGTGTCATACAATATTCTAGTTTAATAATGTGCTGTATGTAGCCCTCCAACCTTTGGGTAAGCCCTTCAGAGATTCCCCAAAGGCACTATTTCAGAAACGTTACATTGTTTTCTGAACGTAAACATTTGGATTCTAAATTTTAATGTGACAGGAGAAAATATTAAATGTAAAATCCTTGGCAAACTAACAAGGCATAAACTTCTGTGGTAGCCAGTAAACTATAGGTTAGAATTGTTGTATTTGGATAGCATATTAAGCATGAATTAGAAATATATTCTGCTTTAATATGTCTGGATATAGCTACTCTAAAAGCTACTCTGTGACTTTTGTGCCTTGAGGAATGGGGAATTTTTGGCTTGCTAGATTCTGTTTTTCAGCTTGCTTCAATCCCAACCAAACAGCTAATGTTCAAGGATGGGAGATTGTCAACATTCAGAAGGCTACTGAGTCCTGTTTACTTCCCCGCTTAAATCTATGCACTGCAACAACTGTTGTGGTCTTTGAAGAATGGACAACTTTGTTTACTTTTGGATTTCCTTAGAAAGATGGAAGGGATTCATGAATAAGTAGCCAAGAGGAGGGGGAAAAATTCCCAATCAGAATGTAGGAATGAATAACATGAAAGGGAGGAGAGATTTAAAGAAAGGCTTCTTCATTAGCAGCCAAAAGAACAGGGCTGTTTTGAAAACACTTGGAAAGCAACATTTTTTTCTGAGACTTGCTTTAATTTACCTACAAAGAGAATCCTTTCCCTTTCACAGTTTTGCTTATAGCTGAGAAAAAGAGTCAGACCTGCTTCTTCCATCCTAACAAATCTTATGAGCATTAAGGGCAGAATGGAAAAGGAGATTTGGGATTTATATACAGTGCATGTCTACTGTGTTGTGTAAATCAAGCCAACTTGCACTTCTTAGGCTATGGGTGAAGAAATTATACCTCAGTATATGAAATATGTGAAGAAAATTTATGTGGTTGCTAAGAATCAACGCAGATACATAATTAAAATGTGTGAATCAGATCATTGAATCAGTTGATAGCAAGCAGTAAATAGCCACATACAGAAACAGTTGTTTTCTTCCCGCTCAGATGACGAGAAAAGACATTTTCACTGTAGAACTAATCTTGGCAAAAACAACAACTCTGAAGTGATATCATTGGTTATTGGAAAGCATATCTCTAAATCAATTTCAATTGCACAGGTTTTATTTATTTATTCTGTTTGTGTCCTTTCTATTTATCAAGTGCTCAATCCAGCAAACAACAATCACAATAATTTGAACCATCATAACTAAAACCGTTAATAGTTAAATTTTGGCTAAAAAGTGTGTTGATTTGCCAAGGTGGAGGTGCTAAATGCAATTCCCAGCACAGAACATTTCATACTGTGTTTCCCCAAAAATATGACCTGTCCTGAAACTAAAGCCTTACCACATATTATCCCCCCCCCTGAAAACAAGCCCCCTGGACAATCCCCCCCCATCCGGCCAGGCAGAGACCTAGCGGTATCCCGAAGGCACCAAGCCACAGGAACGAGGTGGGGGGGCAAAGGCGCTTGGTGCTTTCAGGGTACCGCTCGGTCGTCAGAGGCGCTGTTCCCAGCTGAAGAGGGGGGTTGCCGGGCAGCTGCTCTCTTCCGAGTGGGCTCTTGAAGAGCCGGGCACAACCACAAGGTTGAATGGCTGTGTTGCGCTGTCCCAGCAGCAACACAGCAGCCATGAGGTGACCACGCTCGCGAGCAGCCACCTGGCAACCCCCCTTTCCAGCTGGGCATAGCGCCGCAGACCGACCTAGTGGTACCTGGAAAGCACCAAGCAACGCGAGCACCTGTTTGCCGCCCTCCGCCTCCCAAGGCTCAGTGCCTTTGGAATGCCTGCGAGTCATGCGAGCGGGAAGCAGAAAAGCTGCTCGCACAACCCCTCTCCAGCCATGCAGAGCCCAATTTACTCACCTACAAGCATTCCGAAGGCGCCAAGCCGCAGGAGGCGGCGAACAGGCGCTCGTGTTGCTTGGTGCCTTCCAGGTACCGTTAAGTCGGTCAGCGGCGCTGTGCCCATCTAGAAAGGGGGGTTGCCGGGCGGCTGCTCGTGAGTGTGGTCACCTTATGGCTGCTGTGTTGCTGCTGCGACAGTGCAACACAGCCATTTGACCCTGAGGCTATGCCCGACTCTTCGGGAGCCTGGTCGTAAGGGAGCAGCCACCCAGCAACCCCAAAACAATAAGCCCTCCCCTTTAATAAGCCCAAAGCCATATTTCGTGGGTCAAAAAAATATAAGACCCTGTCGTATTTTCGGGGAAACACAGTAGCTCTTACTACTGAAGTCTGCCACTTTTAAATTAAATTATAGGAAATGTGGTTTATGTCACATCATTTTGGGTTTAAGTGCCCAATTTATTTTACAGCTGCACATAAAAATATTTCCTTGGGAGTCAAGGAGAATGAGAAAAGCATACTGGGAAAATGTACATATATACTGTACATCTAACAAACTGTAGGACAAGAACTTACTTGTACAATGATCAGTTTTTTCTTCCAGACACAATTGGAGTCAGGCCACTCTTCCCCAAAGCATAGCCACCAAGTATAATTAGGACAACCTTGGCGCCCCTCGATGTACCCAATCAAATCTGAGGGAAGAAAGAGACGGGTGGGTGGAATTTTTTTCTTGTATTTAGTTACCACAGGAAAATATAATACCTGTTCCCCAATTAGTGGATGCACATGGTGAGAAAACCTTGCCTCTACTGCCAAGGATGCCTCAAGTTTAACAAAAGGGGAGCAGTGAAATCCCCAAAATTTAGAATCAATATACAGGTTGTCCTCAATTTGTTTAGTGACCATTTGAAGCACTGAAAAAAGTGGCTTATGACCGTTTTTGATACTTAAGACCACTGGAGCATGCCCATGGTCATGTGATCAAAATTAAGGTGCCTGGCAACTGGCATGTATTTATGACCGTTGTATTGTCCCGGGGTCATGTGATCCCATTTATAATTTTTCCAGCCAGCTTCTAACATGCCAAGTCAATAGGAGAAATCAGATTCTCGGAATGATTGCAGAGTTCACTTAACAATTACAGTGATTCATCTAACAACGGGGGCAAAACAGGTTGTAAAATGGAGCCAAACTGCCTTAGTTAGCAACAGAAATTTTGGGCTCCATTGTAGTCCTAAGTCAAAGACAACCTACAATGGCCATTTTGCAAGTTTTAATTTAATGAAAATTTATGGGTTCTCATATAGTTCAATTACATATGGACCACAGATCTAGAAAAAGCATGGCAAAAACAAGGACACATTGCAAATCAGATGTAGACAGCCTGAATATGTCCCCTAAGCAATCATAAAAACCCATAATGGCTCTTCTTAGTGTGTGAACCGTAATTGAAATGTTATGCACAAATATAGCCCGGTTGCATATTTGTGTGTACAAAGGGAGAAAATGGGAAACCCCACTCTCTCATAACACATTAACTACATGAAAAGGTACAACATATACAGCTCCATTGAAAAAGAATTTCCAGATGTTTACACTGGTTTCAGAAAGGATTGTGGCTCTAGTGACCACTGCAAATCTACACTAGGTCATGGAAAAATCTCAAGAATATCAAAAGATCATCTGCATCTGCTTTATTGACTATAAGAAATCCTTCAATTGTATTGATTACAGCAAGCTGTGGAGTGTTAACACATCTGGTCAAGTTGGGTGCAGTTCAGAAAGCCACTATATGGACATCTTGGTTGTTTCATGTCAGAAAAGGAATGTTGGTCCTACTTGAACGCTCTTCTCAGCATGGCACAGGACGGTCCAGGAGCGGGTTGTTCAATCTTTATTTGCCCAAGAGACTGAGTCAGAATTTAATCCACGCCTCCAGCTTCCCCTGCTGATATCCAATTCCGACGAGGCGCAGCTCCAACTAGAGAAGTGAAAGAAGAACAGGCCCTGCTCGCAGCATTAATAGCCCCTGGAGACCCGGACTTAACCAAAAACAATAACTAGGGTGGGACTTGGACCATCCTGTGCCACGCTGAGAAGAACATTCAGGTAGGACTAACGTTCCTTCTCCAGCTGATGGTGCAGGAGGGTCCAGGAGTGGGACATACGTATCAAAGCGGCAGTCCCTAGGGCGGGAACCCACTGGTTCAAGCTACCTGACGGCGCATGTACTCCTTGCAGCACCCTATGCCCAAATGATGTCTCCACAAATGCGAATGAATCCAATCTATAGTGCTTAATAAAAGGTGAGGGGGAAACCCACGTCACAGCTCTACAAACGTCTCCAATTGGAGCCTGAGTGGTCTCCGAAGCAAGGAGTGGGGGGAGTGGGTATTAACTTGGCCCATTTGCCCGGAGACTGAGGTAAATTTGAAGCCACTCCCTCTGCTTCCTCCTCATGACTCCCCAATTAACCTCAGTCTTCGGCCCAGAAGGAGTAACTTTTTGACTCTCCACTTGGTCTTAGAGGTTTTTTTGTTCCTTGTATCTTGTCTTGTTCCTTTCAATTTGTGATTCCTCCCACCTCTCACCTTGCGTCTCTGTGCTGTTTAAATTTCTGTTTTGACCGTGCACAAGCCGGACTTGTTGCATACAAGGGAGCCCCGAACCGCTGGGCGGTTAAAGGGGAAGCTCCAGGCTGTGCGCCGGAGAGCCCAGTACCGCATGACCCCTAGTTCCATTGGTAGGGGTCTTGGAACAGCTCCAGAGGCTACTGAACGAGCGGCTTGGTCGGAGTCGGCTCAGCATAAGACCGTGTGGTGGCGGTCGCCATTTTGGATGGTGACCATCTTGGGACGCACGTGGAGGGGTGCAAGTATTGGCGTGTTTGTTTCCAACCGCCGCAGGAGTCCAGAAGCACCACCAGGAGGGAAAAAGCTTCTCTTCGGGCCTGTGCTCCGCCGGTAATCCAGGGGGAGGGCCCTTCGATCGGTGGTGGGCCGGCTTAGTCGGGCCGTGGATTGGTGGCGAGGTAGCGGATTGCGCCAGTCTGAAGGATCTCCGGAGCACGCGTAGGAGCCGAGCCGGTTGGAATAGAGAGGAGGTGGGAAGGCAGCTGGCCCTAGATCGCCAGGGGATTCGGATCCAGGAGAAGAGAACGGCCGGGGGGGGGCAACCCCTGTATCGAGGGGGAGGCCTACTTCTAAGAAGGCCACTTCTAAATCCGCTAGGAAGAGAGCTCCTAGCAAAGAGCCCCGTATTACCAGAGCGACAGGCAGAAGGCTTAGGGAGGAGATCAATCCTTCCCCATCCAGGTCACGTTCTCCTCTTCGGCCATTACCCCTACCAGGGGTCCGACTAGGCTACCCAGACTCTCCACATAGCTCGGAGAGGGAGGTTAACCCACTCTGTCTCCAGCCCAGTCTTCAGGACATCAGGGAGATGCCTTTGGCCATAGAGCAATGGCTTCTTCCAGACCACGCTTGGCTCCTCAGTCTGTTGAGCCTCCCAGCCCCTCTCCTGCTTATCCAGAGCTTTTTCAGGGTTTTCAAAATGTGATTGCCCGTACTATTGCTCAGGGCATCTCATCGGGCATGCAGCATCAATTTCAAGCCTCTAGAAGAAAATCTTATGGTACCCCACGAGGTCATCCAGCCCAACTCCAATCTTTTGCAGCTAGAGAGCGCAGATCAGATTCCCCTTCCACAGCTAGTGAGGGGTCTGGATTAGAGGAAGAGGGGCAGAAGGATGTAGCCTTCTCTGCGGACGAAGATTCCCAGGTTCCAGAGGCCCCTCCTATTGCTGGCTTGTTGCCTCCCACTTTGTTTGGTTCCCTGCTTCGCAAGGCCAGGGCTACTGCAGATCTGGATACCACTCCAGCCCCCCCCCTCAAGCCGCTATGGCTTCTACCTCCAGTGGGGGGACCAAGAAGGGCCCCTTTTATAAACCACAAGTTGAAAAGGAAGAGATTCCTACACCTGATTTATTTATGGAAGTGCTGAAATTTCAGTGGGCAAAACCTGGCACGTTTCCCACTCCAGGCAGTAATGATCGCAGGTTTTATAATCTTAATGCAGCTTTCGTCAAGCACTGCAGGTTCCATCCATAGATATCCCAGTGGCTGGTCTGGCCGCCGCTTCTGCAGTGGTTACTGGGGATATTTCTAAATGTCTGAAGGCAGAAGATATGAAGGCGGAAATGGTCCTGCGCAAGACTTTTCAGGCCGTAACGTGGGTGATCAGGCCTGCTGCGGCTGCTTCTTTTTTTAACAGATCCACTCTGCTTTGGCTGGAGCAGCTCCGTGATAGAACCCCCGCTTCCGACGTGTGTCTACTGCAGGACATCAAGAAACTGATGGAAGCCACTCAGTTTTTGGCTGATACCATGCTGGATGCGTAATTGGCAAGCAGGGTCTCAGGCAAAGTGGCATTTGGTGGGGGCAGAGTACACAGGAGACAAGCTGTTTGGAGCATCCCTTGACTCTATCCTGATCGAGGATAAGAATAAGTGCAAGGTCTTCCCCTCCATGACTAAGTGCTCTGACCATCGCCCTGCGCCCTACCCCAGGAGGTCTTCATACCGACCCCCTGAACAGGACTTCCAACAGCCAAGGTATTCTGCATCCAGATATCCCAGACAGGAGATAGGAACTTTCCAGGATGGAACGAAGAGATGCCATCTTGAACCGTTTGTAAACTAAGTAGCGGTTCAACCGTTTAAGGTCAAGGATTGCCCTCCACCCCCCAGAGGACTTTGGAACTACAAAGGAACCAACTCCACCGCCTGGATCTCCACCAGGTGGTCAATCGCTTGGCACATGAGCTGTCTCTTAAATACGCACTTGGGATGTAAACATACAAAAAGAATTCGGAGGGACGGATAGGAATTCCAGTCGCAGGCCAAACTTCACCGTGTTAAAGGACCCAGAGATCCGAAGTAATACTCTCCCATCGGTTGGCAAACAACGCCTACCGACCACTAATGGGAGCCGTCCAAACCCGCTCATTTATTCCCCCCGAAAGGACCGCCTACCCTGGGGTTGGAAACGTGACCTGTCCCTGTAAGAAGACCTATCCTGCCCCCTGTCCTGACGTGGCTGAAAGTTTCTAGGCTGATAATGATAGTCTGTGTCAGTACCCCTTTAGGGTGTCCTATGTGTATACAGTGTGTACTTGTGTTCCTGCTTCTTAGTCGTGGCAGGCAAAACCTTGTTTGTTCTCATCCTCAATGAGGTTTGGGTCCAGAACCTCGCCAAACAGCTTTTTTCCACATAAGGCCTGCCGCCAGCTTCCACTTTGCTTTGGCCTCTGCTTGCCAGTTTCGAAGCCACACCATCCGCCTAGCTGAAAGAGAGGAAGAAAGAGCCCTGAAGGTAAACGTAGCGGTGTTCAAGGTAGCATCTGCCGAAAACTGAGTCACAGCCATGACCTTGCTGATGTCTTGAAGCAGCCTCACATCGTGCGCCGGGACACGCTCCTGCATTTGTTCAAGCCACATCAGCGTGGCACGTTTGAAGAAAGATGCAGAAGAAGTGGCCTTGATCACCCATGTTGCTGCCAGGAAGGTCTTACGCAGTGCCAGTTCAGTCCTCTTATCCTCTGCCTTCAGATTGTCGGCTACATCACTCGCCACCATGGGAGTTGGGGATGCGAGGGCGGCCACAGGGACGGCCACCTCCGGAACCTATAATGCCTGGGAATAATCAGGATCCATATTATAGAACCGTCTGTCATTCCCACCCAGGGTGGGGAAAGTACCTGGCTTGGCCCACTGCTTCTGAATGACATCCAGAAACAGTTTCCGTGCAGGGATTTCCTCTTTCCGTGCTGCGGGTTCCACAAAGAAACGTTTTTTCTTTGGCACTGTCTTGGAAGTTGAGGCCTCGGCCTCCTTCTCCTTCTGTTTGCCATCCTCCGTCTCATTGGCTGCAGTGCTCCTGGCTTTAAATAGCAAGGAACGGAACAAATTAGGACGAAATAAACCGGCAAAGGTAGGAGTATACGGTGCCAAACCATCATCAGAAAGCTCCGTCTCCTTCTGCTCTTCCTCTTCCTGGAGCAAAACCTCGCTCCTCAGCGAAGGGGAGTCCTCTCTCTGTATCCTGTCTGATTGAGCAACCGGATCCTGGATGCGTCTGCGCTTGACCTCCATCAGCTCTGCGTCCGCTTAATCAGAGGTGCAACCCTGGAGGGCTATGCCATGTGCAATGGCTCGGTGAATAAGAGATTGAATGTTAACAGGCAAGTCCTAAAATTCACCAATGTCATGACTAGGCCCAAGCGTGGGTGCCAGTTGGTGCCTATGCCCTGGGTCAGAACAGGCATAATGTGTGGAAGCAGATGGTACACGCCTTCCTTGTCCTCCACCTCCAAGAGTGGGGGTGAGATGGAACTGGCCCTTGGGGATCCAGAGATCCTTGAAGGGGAAGGGGATGGAAAAGGTGGGGCACTCTCAGGCGGGAGTGGTGGTAAACTTAACAGAAGGCAAAGGGGCCTTATCCCCGCCTCCCTGCCTGGTCATCTCCCCATCCCCTGCACCCCCTTGCCTGGAGAGAGCTTGCTTCACCAGTGGAGGAGGAGCTGCAGACATCGCCCAGCTACCTTCACCGTGGGAATCAGCCATGGTCTTGTAGCAAAACTCTCTGCCCAAGGCCTCACACTGACCAGTTCAGTAACCAACACAGCATTATAAATCCTGGTTGTCAATCTCCGACTGACCTCACCGGAGCCTGCAGTTGCAGTGAGCCTCGTGGCAGAGAAAAAGTGAAAACAAAATGGCCGCCAACCATGTGACTCCCCCCGGAGGTTCAAACAAAATGGCTGCCACCTCATAGGCCACTAACAAAATGGCCACCACAACGAGGACCTTCTCAAGATGGCCACCACCCAAGAAGCTCTCCCAAAAATGGCTGTCCCCAGGGCCCCATACTCACGAGGGAGTAGCCTCCGGGAAAAAAAACAAAAACAAATGGTGCCGGTGATCAAACAGTCCCGAGATCATCCGGTCAGCCACACAGCCTTCTGCCAGTCTTAGTCAGCGCCAATCGCGCCCTCCTGTCGTTCCAGACAATTTGCAGCTATGCAGGAACGCCGGCATGTCACACACGCGCTCCTCGTACCTGCAGACTTGCTGTCCGTCTGCTGCAGCCCGAGAGCCAGCGGCAAGGCAGGGCAACCTCCTGTCCCGCTCACAAGCAGTAATCGGAAGCGAGTCAAACGGAGCCGCAATGGACTCCGATGGCCGGCCCAGCCGGTAGCTTGCCTGCGAGGAACCTGGGAGCCTCCAACAGGATCTAGCCCATACAATTCGCTGCTTTAACACAAGCAGGTGGGAAAAAAGAACTTGTGAGCCAAGTTCAAACACCTTCCATCCAATAGTGATATCAAATTAATTGAAAGAAATCAAGAAAAAATTAAACTATTCTAGGGAAGAAAACCAAATTTCACTAACAGCAAAAGTTTTTACATCTCTTTTCGGGCAAGACTGAGTCGGAATTGGATATCAGCAGGGGAAGCTGGAGGCGTGGCTTAAATTCTGATTCATTCTCTTAGGCAAATAAGGATTGAACAACCCACTCCTGGACCCTCCTGCGCCATCAGCTAGAGAATGGAAGATAGCAAGGTTGCATTCTTTTAGATTTCTTATTCAACCTGTATGCCAAGGGGATCATGAAGAAGCTGAAACTTGAAGAATCAAAAATTTGAGTAAAGATTGGAGGAAAATCAATAATCTTCAATATGTTGATGACACATCCTCTCAGAAATCAAAGGCCTGAAACATCTAATCAAAATATGAAAGATGAAAGCAGGACTCTTCCTGAATCAGAATTTCTTCTGTTAAGATGGTTAAAAAATGAATTGCACCCAATTTTATAACCTCTTTTGCCATGGCTATTAAACGGTTGCAGTTGTTAAATGGCCATTACGCTTCCCCCATTGACTTTGCTCGCTGGAAACAAATTAGGAAGGTCACAAATGGCATTCAGATGACCCCAGGAGACTGCAACTGTTGTAAATTCATGCCTGTTGCCAAGCACCTGAATTTTAATCACATGGCTGTGGGAATGTGGTGTTGTAAGGCGAAGACCAGTTATAAGTAACTTTTTTCGGTGCCGGTTAACTTTGAATGGTCACTACTGATACATGAATGATTATAAGTCGATTATCTGTAGTGATTTTAAATTAAATTCAGGTTTCTGAAAGTTTGGGCCGGATTGCATCTGGAAAGCATGTGTATTTTTCAAGAGAGGGAGGGAATAGAGAAGATGCTTGCTTGTATCCTATTATTTAGGCAGAATGTTTTTCTTCTAAGTGAGGGCTGTCAAGCTTGATTTCATTGAGGTCTGCATCAGGGTTGTGTTTGACCTCGAGGGGTGGTGGGGAGCCATGGCCAGGGTAGGCATGGCCAGCTCCACTTCACTCATGTCGGGGGCACCTATGGTGCCCTGAATTTTCTGCCAGCAAAAACAGGCTCCCAAGCTCTGTTTTTGGCTGCGACCGCCTCTTGCAACCCTCTGCCCTCCCGAGCTCTGTTTTCAGATAGGACAGCCTCCTGCAAACTCTGCCAGTGAAAATGGAGCTCAGGTGAGCTGTTCACAGACCTCACAAGCTCCATTTTTGGCTGCGCCAGCCTCCTACTACCTGCTGTCAGCCAAAACAGACCTAACAAGGCTGAACACTCTGGCTCGGGAGGGCCAAGCTCTGTTTTGGCTGGCAGAGGCACTGCAGGCAGGTCCGCTGTTTCCAGGGCAGTCCTGTGGGCCAGATCTAAATACCCCTTGGGCTGGATTCAACCCGCAGGCCTTGTTTGACACCCCCGCTCGGAGGGTGGTTTTAAGCGCTCCAAAGGCATCAGGGAAGCCTCCGGACAGTCCCTGAAGCCTTCGGAACGCTTAAAACCACCCT
The DNA here is from genome assembly GCF_964273705.1 of Natrix helvetica. Lineage (NCBI taxonomy): Eukaryota > Metazoa > Chordata > Lepidosauria > Squamata > Natricidae > Natrix > Natrix helvetica. Next base: position 38,260,624 of record NC_138554.1, read on the forward strand.
CCGAGCAAACCGGAAGTGACTTCTGGTTTGCTCGGAGGGTCATTTTAAGGCGTCAGGGAAGCCTCCGGATGATCCCTGAAGCCTTCGGAATGCTTAAAACGACCCTCCGAGCAACCTGGAAGTCACTTCCGGTTTGCTCGGAGGGTGATTTTAAGTGCTCCGAAGGCATCAGGGAAGCCTCCGGATGGTCCCTGAAGCCTCCGGGGGGGGGGGAGGCTCTTTTCGCCCTCCCCAGGCTCCTATAAAGCCTCTGGAGCCTGGGGAAGGCGAAAAATAGCTTTTAAAAAGGTGAACTCAGCTGGCCAGCGCGTGCATGCGCGCTGGTCAGCTGACAGGGCAGCGCCCCGCGTGCCCTGACAAATGGCTCCGTGTGCCACTTGTGGCACGCGTGCCATAGGTTCGCCATCACTGCTTTAGCATAAGTAGAATTAACAGACATCTAAACAAGTGTTCTTAGGATTCAGATAAAAACCACCTTAGCATACCTGATACGAAAAGCTGCAGATCGAAGATGGGAACAAACTGTTCCTTCAGTAGCTTTCCATGCTGTACGCGATCTCCTGGAATTTCAGATTGGCTCCAGTAGACATGGCAAACACCTTTGCGTATGCCACACAGTTGATTTCCCGTGATACGGAGAAGCACACCTGGAGCCACTCCTTTGATAAGGCGAAATGTGTACTCTGCTTGAAGCTTATCATTCAAAATGGTGGGGTCAGGCAACGATACATTCGCCAAATCAAGATCATTTCCATGGACACCATTAGGCACGAAGCATAGGCCTCGGTTGTTCTCTTTATTGATCACTTCATGTAAGACCTGACGACCCCGATAAAAAATCTGAACCTCAAAATCTGTCTCTAAAAAGAAGGAAATCCAAATTCTCAGGGTAGAGACAGTACTTTTTATTAGCTCACTCACATACAAAACTTTTACTGCTGTAAATTACCACTAATACAGTACATTTGTGCCAAAGAATATGTGATTCTAAATTACAACTTCCAGCACTATTCAGTACTATCTATGCAGGTAAGTTAGTTCAGCCACATCTATAGAGCCACAGGTTTTCCAGTTTCTTAAGAAACCAAGATCCTCTTACCAAGTTTTTAACTACTATCCTGCAGTAGTTATTTCCTTTAGATTCAGGAAACTTACCAAACGGAGTTGTTATCAGTTGTTCCAATTGTGAGTTCATGCCAATGGGTTGATACAATTCTAAATTGGATGAAGGTGGTCTTTCACAGCCAATTGTATCTTCTGCTGCCATTCCTGAATATGGAGCTTTACAGAACAATATATATATATATATTAAGAATCTAAAAGTGATGGGTTTCATTTAAGAAACTAAAATGTGGAGATTTGGAAGTGGAGGAACAACAATTTCTGCATCATTATTTGGGCAGTTATCTCTCCCACCTCCATCACCTAAGGCCTTGTCTCAATATAATTTCTGTATCAGTTTGTCCACTCTAGGCATTTCATGAAGTGAGCTGCATCTCATGGCAGGTTATACTTTTTTATTTAAAAAAAATTGGGCAGGCAAATGCTGATAGATTCCTTCTGATTTGATGGGTCTAGGACTTAAATCTTGAGAGAGCAAGCAAATTTTGATCTAATGGAACTGAAGCTTGAAAGATTGCCTCTGACTAGCACAATCCTCAAACATTCTTCACCAGAATGGCAATCCAATCTCCAAAGCAGTTCTTGTCCTCCTTCCAAATGTCATTCATTTTTCTCAGTAATTTAGAAAACAAGAATTTTTTTTTTATTTCTTGGATTTCTAAACCGCCTCCTCTCCCAAAAAGGGACTCGAACAATTTATATTACATGAAAATGGAGACTTATGCATCCAATCATTATTCCTCCTAAAAGATGAATTCTTTGTATTTCATGTTATTGTTATTGTTGTTATTATTATTTTCTTTCTACAATATCTAGATTGGCACATGATGCCTAGATAACAAAGTCTTGGTTCACACAGCATTAAAACATAAAACGTAGTTTTCAAAGCTCAAGATTGAGTTTATTGTCTATGAAACAGACAATAATAAGTTCATTTGGCTTTAGGTTATTGTTCTGTGTGACTGGAACATCTCTGACCACAAGACAACCAAGAATTTCCCCTAGATTCAGGAAGCTTACCAAATTCATTGGTTCTCTCGGTTTGTTGCAATAGAGTAAATGGTGTTGTAGAATCATCCAGAACCAATTTGGATGGAGTTTGAGACCACATTGGATAGTCTTCTACGGCTAAAAGTGAAGCATTATAGAAACAGAGAGACATAATGAAAACTTCATTCCAAAACCAGGAATGATTTCAATATTTTTATTCTACTAACATTTAATTGATACAACATATAAAGATTATTTTACATCACTTCGGCACTTTAAAAACTATTATTAAAATCAAGTCAGAAATTAAGAAAAATGGACAATATAAGGATCATTAGTCAAAATAATGATTTCTAGCTATAGTCCTTGACTTCTGACCACAATTGAGCCCAAAATGTCTGTTGCTGAGATGGTTGTTAACTGAGTTTTGCCCCATTTTATAATCCTTCTTGTCACAGTTATTAAGTTAGTACTGGTAACAAGGTGTAAAGTAAATGTAGTTTCCCCATTGAACTTGTTTGTCAGGTTGCAAAAGGTGACCACATGACCCTGGGACACTGCAATTGTCATTAATAGAACCAGTTGCCAACCTGTATCAGATGAACCTTGGGAGTACCGCAGCAGTCATTAGCATGAAATATGATGTCATTTTTTTGTAACTTTCAATGATCACTAAACGAATGACTGTTAGTCGAGAGCTCATTTGAAGCAGTCCAAAGTTTACCTTATATTGTAGAGTTCCCGACTCTAGGGGGCAGTGCTCATCTCCGTTTCAAAGCCGAAGAGCCAGCGCTGTCCAAAAACGTCTTTGTGGTCATGGCATGACTAAATGCCAAAGGTGCACGGAACGCTGTTACCTTCCCACCAAAGGTGGTTCCTATTTTTCTACTTGCATTTTTACATGCTTTTGAACTGCTAGGTTGGCAGGAGCTGGGACAAGTAACGGGAGTTACGCAGCACTAGGGATTCGAACCACCAATCTTTCTGATTGAAAAGCTCAGCGGCTTAGCCATTGAGCCACTGCATCCCTAAAAATCTCATACTAATTTTCTAAATAAATTTGTCTTCTATTGATGTTTTCATTGTTTCCTTTTAATGTAAATTCTGAATGCTTTTAAACATAGAAGTAAGTTCAATTTATTCTATTTCTGAATCACATTTCAGTGACTATATGTACGCTCCAACATATGTTTTTTGTTTTGTATTATAAGCATTAAAAATGTTATCTTTCACCATTGTGAAAAATTGATATTTAATTGGATCCTTTTGATTTTTGTCACTTACCATCAGCTGAAGTGAAACAATCCAAGGTACTCAACACATTCTCCTGTGTTTCATCCTGAAGAACAGGATGAAAGATATAGAAAAAGCATCTAGTCTTGGCATGTCCAACTTATTGGCTTGCTTGAGCTACACTGATTGATGAGGAATTGTCATGTGCCATGTATAAAATATATAATAATAGTTAATACATACAAACGCTCATCATAATTTGAAAAGTTTATAATCTTATGAGGCTGCATTACTAGCTCTCTAGGACCACATGCAGCCCATGAGCCACAAGTTGGACTCACCTTGCCTTCCCCTCTCCACCCAGAGTGAAAAAAAAATCTTTTTTTCATTTTCATTTGACCATTTAAGCATATAAGCTACGTTGGGAACAATTTCCCAGGACAGAAATGTAGCACATATCAATAAGCACTGCCGCTTAGTGTTAAGCACAAGAAATACAAAGAAAGGCTTTTGAAAAGCTGTTAGAAACAAGGGAAAAAGTGGGACTGAATAAAATCTTTAAAGATATAATAAGATACTACAACTTCATTCTGCAGGGGAAAATATGCTATACTGAGTATTTGCTGAGTAATTCAGCAAAGGAAGGGAGCCTGACTATCGGGTGAGACAGAGGAGGACTTACCAGACTAAACGATGAACTCATTCCCTGTGACCTCCTACTTTCAGCTGGAATCAAAGGTGCATGAATAACCTCCACAGCTGGATTATTTAGGTCTGAGTAAGAAAATAATAAGCAAGCATTCTTTCACACTGACTCACATTTCTCCCCTCTTAAAATTATATTGTCCTTGGTAGATGCTAAACTTTTTTGAAATTAATTCCTTACTGGCAATATTAAAGTTGATTTTATAGACTTTGTGAGGATCTTCAGGGTCAGTGCTATTATCCTCCACCATCTCAATACCATCTTTTCGGTTCAGAGCAGAGCGGAAATTCCTCTTCCAGTCTGAAGGAGTCCGACGATCCATTTCTGGATTGTAAAGGTGTCTAGCAATGGCCCAGTCCTAGGCAGAAAGGCAACAGCATAGTCTGCAATTAACATGCCTGGTTTCTCTTCCTCCATGCTCCCCACCAAGCTAGTATATGGCAGAGTTCATCCAATAGACCACAATCTGACTTGCTTCTGTCTCGAGAGTACATTTTGTAAATCCAGCCACTACAATTTATGACATGGTTATGGTTTATGGCTTAGCATCAGAGGTGGTATTCAGCAGATTCTGACCAGTTCTGGAGAACCGGTAGTGGAAATTTTGAGTAGTCCTCAAAGATGTATCAGGGGCCAGACCTGTGTTTCCTGATCTAGTCTATCTTACAGAACTGACATATTTGTCCATATAATCACTAGGAATCAAGACTGACTTAAAGCTCACCACCACAATACCGAATAATTCAGAGAGCCATCAGAAAAAAAAATGAACTTGCCGTCACCAATTGAAGAATGACACTTTGGTCTAGAGTTAAGGCACCAGGCTAGAAAGCAAGAGACCATGAGTTCAAGTTCTGCCTAGGCCATGAAAGCCAGCTGGATGACCTTGGGCCAGTCACTATCTCTGAGCCAACTCACCTTATGAGCAAACAAGTTGTCAAAAAAGCCAATACAGTCCTGGGTTGAATCAACAGAGGAATAGTATGAAGATCAAGAGAAGTGATAATACTGTTTTATCCAGCAATAATGGGGCCACACATGGAATACTACATCTAGTTGTGGTCACCGTGATACCAAAAATATGTTGATACCTCTACAAGTGTGCAGGGTATGCTATTCCTCTGTTGTGCAGAGAAGAGCAACAAGGATGATAAAGACTCAGGAGGATAAATCAAATGATGAACAATTAAGGGAGATAGGTATGTCTAACCTAAGTACTAACCTAACTCTAAGCTATGGAAGAAAAGGATTAGGGGAGAGGTGATAATTCTCTTCCAGTACTTGAAGGGCTTTCACAGAGAAGAGAAGAGAAGAGAAGAGAAGAGAAGAGAAGAAGGGGTTGATTTATTCTCCAAAGCACCAGAGGGCAGGACAAGAAGTGATGGGTGGGAAAATTGTTAAAGAGAGATCCAATCTTGATGTAAGGAGAAATTTTCTGACAATGAGAACAATTAATCATCTCTTTCACATGGTATGTGACACACATGCAACAGGGGAAGAAATCTCCGCAAGCTTACCTCAAAGATCTGAAAATCCATTGGGTTAATGCTCTGTCGTGACGCATGCTTCCATGGTATTCGGAAAAGTGTTTTTTCTGAGTTGAGCCAGGACACACCTGGATATCTCTGGTTGTCCAATTGCTCTATTAGCCAGGGTACAATGAGAGGCTTCTGAGTACTCATTGGAGATATACAGATGTGCTGTCAGTTCAAATCTGTGGGGAAAGAACAGAATCATAAACACAATTCACTGGGGAAATGTAGAAAAATGTTCTTCATGCATAGAGAAAACTTTTGGCATGCAATATCCTGAATTGTTAACCGTGAGGTTCTTGGTCTCTGAGCTTGGTGATTTTCATGCAAAAATTTCAAGAACTATGTAACATAATCAGGGATATGTTCAGATGTGCACTGATGTTACTGTTGGAAGAAATCTCTTTATTATCCATTAGCTCCTGGCAGGCTCCGTGGGCTTCTACCTTCAGACAAATGTCTGCGCTGGCTGGGTAGTGATCCTCCAGACCCTGTCTGGTGGCTGGGTTGGCTGGGAGTCCCTTTGTTGGTGACCAAATTGTTGGAAGCAATTTCCCTGGTTTGTTCTCAGCTGGGAAGCAGTCACCCATGCTGAGAAGAAATGACACAGAAGCAAACTGCCAGAAAGCAGGGTTCTTTAATCAGGAAGACAAGAAAGGTAGTGACACTGCTCCAGTGTTCCTGGCTTGTAAGCAGATTGGGGAGTGAGGGGACAAACCCATGCTTTCCTGTACTTGATTTTCCTTTGAAGCTCCTATAGCAGTGATGGCTAACCTTTTCTGGACCGAGTGCCCAAAGTGTGTGTGAATGCGCGCATGCGCGCCTGAACCCCAAAATGCAATGCATGCACCCTGCATGCAACCCACCCTCCATGCATGCGCACACCCCCATACGTGTCCTGGCCACTGCATGCATGGCAGAGACCTGAAGACCAGCTGGCCATGGGAGGCACGTGTGCATGCACGGCAGAACTGAACTGGGGGGATGGCTAGCATGTCATCAGAGAGGGCATGCACTGTGTGTCACCTCTGGTACGCATGCCATAGGTTCGCCATCACAGTCCTATAGTTTGATGGGTTTTGATGTGTGCCTTTGGATAAAGTGACTGCTCTGGATCCTGTGTTCCTGCCTTAATGGGGGTAATCCTGTCCCAGGACCTTTGTCTTTCCAATCCTGGGGGTTAATCTTATCAGGGGGCAGGAAAAAGGGAGTTTGATGGAGAATTTATTTTTAACCTAATTCCTTAAGTATTTTCAGGATCTGGCTTTGTTATTTCTAGTAAATAACAAAATAATAAAAAAGCCAACACAGTTCTAGGCTGCATAAACAGAGGGATAGAATCAAGATCACGTGAAGTGTTAATACCACTTTATAATGCCTTGGTAAGGCCACACTTGGAATACCGCATTCAGTTCTGGTCGCCACGATGTAAAAAAGATGTGGAGACTCTAGAAAGAGTGCAGAGAAGAGCAACAAAGATGATTAGGGGACTGGAGACTAAAACATATGAAGAACAGTTGCAGGAACTGGGTATGTCTAGTTTAGTAGAAAGAGACATGATAGCAGTGTTCCAATATCTCAGGGGCTGCCACAAAGAAGAGGGAGTCAAACTGTTTTCCAAGGCACCTGAGGGTAGAACAAGAAGCAATGGGTGGAAACTAATCAAGGAGAGAAGCAACTTAGAACTGAGGAGAAATTTCCTGACAGAACAATTAATCAGTGGAACAATTTGCCTCCAGAATTTGTGGATGCCCCAACACTGAAAGTCTTTAAGATGTGGAATAGCCATCTATCTGAAATGGTATAGAGTTTCCGGCCTAAGCAGGGGGTTGGACTAGAAAACCTTCAAGGTTCCTTCCAACTCTGTTATTCTAAAAAAAAAAATATCAAGTAATACCTTTTGCAGTCTGTCCAGATTTGCAATAATTTTCTGAGCACTTGCCTCCAGATTTTTTTTTTTTTTACTCTGTTAAGGGAAAAGGCTGTTTTTATTTCCTGCACTGTTTCAGGGGTTCTGGCATTGTCTTCTTTGGGGTGCACTTCCCATATTACTTATTAGGGTAATGAAATGGCTGCAAAAATATCACCAAACTCGGAGAGCATCAAGGACCCCACAGTTCAACTCCAAGTTACAATTATTCTCTTCTACTGTTTGCAATCCCTTGCCATGAACGACTACTTCCCCAATCTGTAGCTGTCCAGATGACAGAACCTTCCAGAATTTCATTGTCATTTCATTGAGCTGTAGTCCAAATACATAGAGGACAATTGCTTGTGAAAAGCTCTAAGCAGCAGCGAATTTAGGCTGCTCCCCTACTCCTAAACAAGACGCTGATCCTCTTGCAATAGCCTTTTCTCATTCACAACATTGTCTGGACATCTGAACAACCAACTTTCTCATCCGTAGCTCCATTATCTTGAAATAAAAAAAAAAAGATGGAATAGTTGCACATACCCTGTTGGCAACCTTCGACCGCTTCTCGTCTGGAAGTGTGCAGAGGGAGGATTTACTTCGGAGTAAACCTCAGATTACTCTGTAAATTTTGGAAAGATAAGTATTATTTGGTGGGCCCCGTGTATTTTGATTTTGGATCAGGAAGGTGGAGAGTACTTGCGAGAGATTTCGGCTATCATGGGGTAAAGACAGCTTGAGCGCCTTCCCGAACTCCCACGGCCCCCTCCCCAATCAGAGTACCTACCTCTTTCTCTACAGGATCTCTGCTTCGATCGACCGATAAAAACAAAAACAGTTACAAGCTCCCCTCTCCCGGTGTCACACATTTAGTTTCGATTTCCTGGCTCAGAAATCTTAAACTGGGCGCGCCTCTTTCTACTTTCTCTCTCTCTCTGTGCTGCCATAGGCAGCAGTATAGAGCTAGTATAGGAATTAAGAACTGTCTCCTTTAAGAAACTACCTCATGGGAAATGTAGGCAAGACTGCCTTATGGGAAATGTAGTTCCATGAAATGTGATCATATCTGTGTTTCTGATTGGCCATTGGGGCATTCTGCTTGCCTGCAAAGTTTATAGCCAGTCAGTTTAAAAGCCTTTGTGATCCCGAATAGTAGTGTTTGTATCTCCGCCAGTGGTGGGTTTCAAAACTTTTTAGAACCTATTCTGTAGGTGTGGCCTGTTTTGTGGGAGTGGCTCAGTGGTCATGTGACAGGGTGGGAGTGGCTTGGTGGTCATGTGATAGGTGGGCATGGCCAAGTTGGAAAATGTGGTGAAACTCACTTAACAACGCTCTTGCTTAGCAACCAAAATTTTGGGCTCAATTGTGATCATAAGTTTTCTTTCTTTTTTTCTTTTTCTTCCTTCTTTCCTTCTTGTGCCTCTCCCCCACTTATTTTCTTTCTTTTCCTTCCTTCCTTCCTTCCTTCCTTCCTTCCTTCCTTCCTTCCTTCCTTCCTTCCCGTGTCTCTCTCCCCCTTATTTTCTTTCTTTCTCTTCCTTCTTTCTTATCTCTCTCTAACTTTATTTCTTTCTCTTTCTCATTCTTTCTCTCTCTCTCTCTCTCTCTCTCTCTCCCTCTCTCTCTCTCTCTCTCTCTCTCACACACACACACACACACACACACCATTTCCCTCATGTCTGCCACTGACAGCTCTCAAAGAGAAGGAAGAACTCCTGCCTTGGGAAGGGGTTGGACTAGATTATCTTTATGTTCCCTTGTATGCTCCTAAGTCTACTCTACACATATATGTTCTGCTCTGTGCCAGTTGAAACTGTTTTGCATTTGTGTATGAGGGGATGTTCTTTTCCAAATTTTTACTTTTTTATAATTTAAATTATAATTTAATTTTTACTTACTTATAATTTAATTACTTAAAACACACTCTAATATACATTTAGATAGCAAATGTAAGAACACTTCAACCATACAGTAAACAAAGGACTAAAAATTAAAATATGAATTTGCAGAGCAATTTCTCTCTAGATATAAAGCTAAAGTCTTTCTTCAAAAACATCTACCACAAATTAATGTTCTTTAAAGGAATGTTAAGATTTCCCTTCAATAGGAATTTGCACGGTAGGTAGCTGGCTACAGCAGACAACCAAAACAAATCCTTCCCATGATCAAGGTCATACATGGATCAACCATTCATAGAATATTGCAAGCCCTCTTAAAGGCAGGAAGTGGTTGATAGCTGCTTTCCCTGTCTACCATTCCTTAAGGAAAAATATATTTCCCTTTTTCTTTTCCTCAAGTAAAAGACAAGTCTGGAAGGATAAAATTCTTGCATGTTTACAATGGTTGATATACACCTGTAACAATATAATAGATAGCATAATGGAAAAAAACTGTGGGAACTAATTTTTATAGCAATCAATCCTCTCATGACCTATTTATCTATCCAAATAGATATAATATTAATAAAATAATGTGCTTTAATTTATGGATAGTGGGAGGGAAATAGTAATCTTACTCTTCACAGCAATGTATTGTAGGAAGTTTTCACCCAGCCCTCTCCCAGAAAAATGAAATATCCTAGGAAATATTGATAAGGCAGAATATTATATTTTCCTGGATGTGAAAAAGGGAGAAACACATTTTAAAAACTAAGTAAATTCCTGCAGCTTCCTGCCCACCCTCACTTTATCAATGGGCCATTAAGAAGGCCAAGCTAGTCCACTTTACATAATAAAGAGTTCTCCCCTTCAGCTCCAGGGGGATGGGAATGAAGGCATGATAATATAAGCCTTTACTCAACTGACCACATGGCATCTGAGAATTCAGAGGGGGCATGGCAACAGTAAGGGCAACCAAGCGGGGGCAGCGCTTTGGTGGGCGAAGAAGAGCTGAGCTGAGAGGGGAAAAAAGCTCTGCCAGGTGGGGGAGCAGGATAGGTAGCTCCATGGCGGGAGCCTTTTATTATTATTTTCTCTTCCCCTCAAGAGTCACGCCGACAGCGGCGGCGGCAGGAGGAGCAACAGCCTGGTGTGCGCTCTCGATCTGGCCTGCCTGAGGAACAGGAGGGGAGTTCGGCTCTTTAAAAAGCCCCGCGTGGAACTCCTCTCCTGTTCCTTCTTTTGCAGCTTGAACAGCCATGCGGGGCACGCTGCCTTGTCTTTCACAGCCCCCTCATTTCCAATTGGGAGGGATCCATGGAGAGAGACAGAAAAGATGGATTTCTTCCCCACCCCAATTGGAAATGAGGCGGCTGTCAAAGTAAGGGGCCACCCTGCCGCCCTGTGCTTTGCTGGCCAAGTCTGGGGAGGTGCTTTGCTGGCGGCCAGGCCAGGCCACGCAAGCTACTGCCGTCCCGCCGTCCCGTGCTTTGCTGGGCAAGTCCGGGGATCTTGCAAAGACCTTGCGAAGTCCCCAAACTTGCCAAAGATGCCAGCCACGCCGCATAATCTCCTGCCGCCATCCCCACCACTGCGCCCATACTTGCTGGGGGCCAAGCATCTTAGGCAAGTCCAGGGACAGGTGGAGGGAGCAAGCGAGCAGCGACCGGAGGGGCAGGGAAGTGAGCGACAGGGCCGGTGCCGGTTCCCAGGGCCCAGAAGTTACTTCCGGGTCCGGTCACCAACCGGTTCGCACGGACTGGTGAGGACCGGCAGAAACCCACCACCAATCTCCGCTCAGCATGAGAGTGAAGGATCATCTTTTTACACCACGTGATGGAATAGATTATGGAACGTCAGAAGTATCTTAACACTGAACTGCAAGTTTTGCTATTAAGAATGCCTGATAATAAACTTGATCTGAATGAGATTCCTAAGCGTGGAGTTAACTGCATGCCCCGAGCAAGCCTACAATGCTTGAGGCAGAACACTCTCCAATAGGTCTAAAGATCCCATCCATCAGGGAGGCAATTTTAATTTTCTTTTCCCTTTTTCTTTTAGGAAAACAATATTTTGGTAGTCCTCAATTTGCAACTAAATTGGCATCAAAATTTCTGTTGTTAAGCAAGGCGATTGTTATGTGAGTCACGCCTGATTTTATTTTATTTTTTGCCATGGTTATTAAGTGAATCACAAAGTCATTGTGTTTCCCCATTGACTTTGCTTGTCTGAAGAAAGCTGGGAAGCTTGCAAAGGGCAATCACATAACTCCAGGATACTGCAGCTGTCCTAAACATATGCTGGTTGCCAAGAGCTTGAATTTTGATCATGTGATTGTGGGTGTGATGCAGTGTTCCTAAGTATGAGGACCAGTTGTAAGGCACCTTTTTCAGTGATGTTTAACTCCAAACAGTCACTAAGGGTGTAAGTCAAGGTTCATCGTACTGTACAATTCTGAGTTTATACAATATACTGAGCCAATTTGAAAAAATGGACTATTTTCATACATCACTTTAAATTTCAAGAAACTCCAATGCTCTGAGAGAAATTGAGATAGTAGCTCACATTTTCCTTCTAAGCAGCTTCTATAAAGGTGGCCATAATTTTAGTGTTTAGAGTTCAATCACCAAAGCCATTTAACTCATATTTGTTGCTAAAGAATAGGTGTGTTTTGTAGCTAAGGTTACATTTGTCACTAGGAAAGGCATTCTGATTATTACGAAGAATGTTTGGTTTGTGTTGTGTTATGACAGAGATTGTTTAGTAGCTGCTGAATCCCCTTAATAAATGCTGGTATGAAAACCTCACTGAGGCTTAATAAATTATGGCCTTCCAAACTTTATTGACTTTACAGAAGAGCCGGAAGACAAGGCAGTGCCAGTTGGGGCCTTGGGGTCCCATGAACAGAGGATCATATTGGAGGTGGTTGGCTAATTAAGTTCAATGCCACCTCCTCTTCCCTCCCCCCCCGCCCCCCATCTGTCTAGTGGCCTTCTTTGTCATGTTGTCTCTATGATAATGTTTTTATCTGCTATATTATAATAGACATTTTTCATGTTTTTCATATAAATCATCCAGAGGCATTGGATATGAGATGGGCAGCAAATAAATTTAATCAACAAATAAAGCAAACAAACAAACAAATGTCCTTATTTCTAAGAATCAACACCAATTTGATGCAACTGAATTTTCTCGGAAATTCCTTATACTTTCTTCAGTTCTATTCTATTTTAAAATGTTTTTTGTCATATGTTAAGATACTGCATCAATTTTTTGTACAAACTACAGTACATTGGGGAATTTAGTCTTCAAATGTAGGTATACCACCTTGAAACTAAGAGTTCAAGACAAACTGGTTTTAACTATCCCCAAGTCCCTCTTCAGGGTAAATTTGTTCACTGTTTGTATTGCATGCATTTGCATGTGCACATTTTACAATGCCTTATTTTTCCTTGTATTAAAATCATTCCACAGGATCAAGTCAAACCTGTTTCTGTTTTTCTAATTACTGCGTTTCAGGAAAGACAGAGATTGATTAGGAAAAGTTTCCTTTTTAAACAAAGATAAAATGATCAAAGGTTGGAAATAAATCTTACCATAGGCAGGCTGCAAATATTCATACTGCTAATAGCAAAGGTGTAAAGACATATTGTGTGCCCTTGGTATACTCCTGTTGTCCAGATTTTTGCAACCTAGGGTAGGTCTGCTTGAAGAAAAGGTCTTAGCCTTTGCAAGGCTAAGTAATCTTGATAATGTAGAATTGTTTTATCATCTTGGTTATGAATGCTAACTTTCCTAGGCAGTTAATAAACTATTAGATTTGAGATTAAACTTCATTAGATATGTTGAATACCCAGAGTTTGGCCTGCTTTCCATTTTGGATTACGTGTGCTCATATCTCAGATTTAGAAAGAGCAAACTGAAGAAAACTACAAATTGGGCTTTTCCTATTATTGGAAGAGTCAACTGAAACTGCTACTAAGGTAGTGATAGTATAGTAAATAGTAAAATATTTTTCATCCTGGTTCTGTGTTGCAAGATGGATGAGCAGGGTTATTATACTTGGTTTTATGTATGCTTCTATCCTCAACTGTTCAGTATTGGAGATAGCCAGGCATAAAACATAGATATAACCTCTATTCTGACTTTAATTAATAACTGAAGCAGTAGCCAAGCTACTTTTATTAGCATTATGAATTATTAATATCCATGGAATATATTATTTTCTATAAGCTTTATTTTAGGATTCCAGCTAACTGCCTATGTTCCTCATTTATTTATATCAGTTTCTCACTATTGCCTGGTCAGACCAGCTGGCTAGGTTCAAAAAGTCTAAGGAACAGTCAAGTCACTGGCTGGATTATTGTGATTACAAAGAGGAAGTCCATCTGTTGTGTGCTTTGTTTTTAAAAATATTTCTAAAGAAGGGAAGAATACTTTCAGCAGCCAGAGCAGTTAAAAGCTTTCTTTGTCAGACATCAAGCAAAACAGATTAAGGACTGAATACCATGCAAAATATCAGAAACAATTCTCATCCAATGTGTCAGCCCTTTGAAGTAGTCTAGACAAGAAGCACAAACCTTTTGCATGACTATTATGTAGGTTATGGCTCTTCCTCCTGTCTCCGAGGTCATTTCCACATGCCATTAACATGCAGTGAATTTTTAAAAATAAAAATAGATGGTTGCGCTGTTTCACTCTGTAAAAGAGGTTTGCCCCACAAGTAAGTTACTATTTCCTCTTGCTCTGTTTGTTTCAGGCTTGCCTGTAGAGACCAAGAAAATGGAAGCTGTAAATTGTTCTGTAGCTGATAGTCTTAGACTTGCTTTAAAAGTTGGATGCCTGCTGTCAAGGAGGTAGCATCAAAAAGTATAGGGAGTGGGGATTAACTGGTCTTCTCCTTTCTTTTAATTGTAAGAACAGATCCCACTCCATTAGGAAGCAATAGTGGACAGGACTGTGAATAAATATCAGGCTGACTCTGGCTTTGACAGCATTCTAAGAGTAATTAATAAATGGAGCCAGAGGGAACTTGCTTGAGGAGAATTAGAATGTGTGAGAAAGAGACAGAGAGAGATTATGTTAATCCAATTTGCACTATAATTTTCTTGTGTTTTAGAAGGAACACCTGGTAGGAAACCACTGCCACTTTTGAGCAATTATGGTTAAAGGGGCTCTGGGGAATCAAAAGATTAATGCCATTTCTTTGTCTAATTCTGGTTTTTTTCAGTCAAAACAGTGAAAATATGAGAACAATACTTGTAAATGGATAGTTTATAATTATACGCAGAATATCTTCTCTATTATGGGAATGGGAGAGTACTATTATATTGCAAAGCAATTTAAAAGTGATCATTCACATTGACCCTGACTTGATCAAAATTTACACTATTCATAAAATAATTCTTTAGTGTGCAAATTGAGTATGACAGAAAATGTATGAAAATATAAGAACAATGTAAATAGAATTAGATTGAACAAAATCATTCAAAATGTACATTGTTATTATTCTAGGCAATCAACTAGCAGACTCATCTCTGATCCTATAAAGAGCATAAAATCTGTTTTTTTTCCGAGTCTGAAGACACTTGGCTTTATCTTATATCAAGGAAGAATATTCTGGTTTTGTTTTAAGTCATATATAAGAAAATGTATTGAAAAGACAATACTGTACAACATCATGCAATAAGTCTGTTTCATCCATTCCAGTAGGAAACGTTTTATTAGCCATAGTATAAACAGAATAAGTTAGTATTAATGTAAATATGTAAGAGGATATTATTAAAAAAGAGTGCTTAGGGGGCTCCATTAGGTTCATGGGTGTTGGATTTAAAAGAAAAATACTATGTTATTCCAAGTATTTAGAAACATTATTAGTATATAGCAGCAGAGGGTGCTGATGTCCATCATTTATTTATTTATTTATTTATTTATTTATTACTTGAACTTATTAGTCGCCCCCTCTCCCCACAGGGACTCGGGGCGACGTACAAAAGTATTATATAGCGTACAGAGGAGGTAAGAATAAATAAATAAGTTACAATACCTAAAAAAGTTAAAACCCCAGTGAAATTAACCCTTAAAAACTAAAATTACCAATTAAAAATGCCCTGGGCTGGAGAGGTTGTAGTATTATGCCAGGTCAGCTAGTCGAAACAGGTAGGTTTTCAGCTTCATACGGAAGGAGCGAAGGTCGGTTGTTGTCCTGATGTCTGGGGGGAGGTCATTCCAAAGGGTGGGGCCCACTACAGAGAAGGCCCTACTCCTGGGCGCCGCCCTCTGGCACTCTCTGGAGGACGGCACCCGGAGTAGTCCCTCTCTGTGTGAGTGGACGGGTCGCAGGGATGTATGGGGCAGGACGCGATCCCGCAGGTAACTAGGCCCTGTGCCATGGAGCGCTTTGAAGGTGGTAACCAGCACCTTGAAGCGCACCCGGTAGGCCACAGGAAGCCAGTGCAGCTCGCGCAGGATAGGTGTTATATGGGAGAACCTCGATCTCCCCATAATTACCTGCGCGGCTGCATTCTGGACCAACTGCAGTCTCCGGGTGCACCTCAAGGGGAGCCCCATGTAGAGAGCATTACAGTAGTCCAGGCGAGACATCACCAGCGCGTGAGTGACTGTGCGCAAGGCCTCCCGGTCCAAAAGGGGCCGCAATTGGCGCACCAGGCGAACCTGGTGGAACGCCCCCCTCACCACGGCTGCCACATGATCTTCCATAGACAGCCGGGCATCAAGGAGGACGCCCAAATTGCGTGCCCCTTCCACCGGGGCTAATTGATCATCCCCGATGGCCAGCGATGGCATATGCTGGTTGAACCGGGAAGCCGGAAGCCACAGCCACTCTGTCTTGGAGGGGTTGAGCCTGAGCCTGTTGTCATCCATCCAGACCCGTACGGCTTCCAGACACCGGGACATCACTTCAACAGCCTCGTTGGGGTGGTTTGGGGTGGAAATATACAGCTGAGTGTCATCAGCGTACAGATGGTATCCCACCCCAAAACCACGGATGATCTCGCCCAGCGGCTTCATATATATGTTGAACAGGAGAGGCGAGAGGATCGACCCTTGTGGGACCCCACAGATAAGGGGCCTCGCGGTCGACCTCTCCTCTCCTGCCAATACACATTGCGTCCGGCCAGAGAGGTAGGAGCGGAACCATCGTAATACGGTGCCCCCCGACCCCTCCAGACGGCGCAATAGGATACCATGGTCGATGATATCGAAGGCCACCGGGAGGTCTAATAGGACAAGGATGGAGGAACAACCCCCATCCTTTGCCCTCCAGAGATCATCCACCAACGCGACCAAGGCTGTCTCCGTGCTGTGACCGGGTCGGAAGCCGGACTGGCGCGGGTCTAGATAATCAGCTTCCTCCAGGTGGCGCGGAAACTGCTGAGCCACCACACTCTCAACAACCTTCGCTAAGAAAGGAAGGTTGGAGACAGGACGGTAATTTGCTAGCTCCGTTGGGTCCAGAGAAGGCTTCTTGAGCAGGGGCCTCACCACCGCCTCTTTCAAGGCGGTTGGTAAAAGGCCCCCACCCAGCGAAGCATTCACCAGCCCCAGTAGCCAGCCTCGTGAGCCCTCCCAGGAGGCCAGTACCAACCAGGAGGGACACGGGTCCAATAAACATGTGGTGGCTCGCAATTTGCTGATTGGCTTGATTGTTTTATTAATGGAGAAGGTTGGATTGCCCTTATGTTGCTTTTAAAGCAAATTATATTTAGTCCACAATGTCTGATTGGGGAATCTTCGTATTAGCTTTTCCTTTCCATGTCACCATTTTTCCTGTGATTTCAGAAATACTGCAGTGAAGATATGCATTGTAAAATTAGGGGTCTTTTAGTATTTCAGAATCATTGATATATCAGGGCAGACGTAATTTGTCAATCACACAATTTTTTTTTTCATTTCCCAAATTGTTATAGCATATATAAGATGATTCCATTGAGGCTCAATCCCCATACAAGAGAATAATGAAAAGCTGGTAAAGCCAAGTTATAGAGAACATTTTGGGGAAGTGAGTGGGCAGGTTGGAGTGAAGTTCCTATACCAAAAGAAAAAAGAAATTGCACATTAGAAGAAAGTTGCCTAGTTTTATAAGCCAAGGTATGTCTGGAAACAAAAAAAAATAATTACCTAGGGATTTTCATTTTTAGATGAGAAGTGGAAGCAGAGAAAGAAAGCAATGGCCTCCAAAATAGTACAGGATCTTCAGCATTTCAGTACTATAACTGGATAAAAACAATCTTGACACATACTGTATATTTTATATGCATTCAGTAAACAGGGTGAGCAAAACTCAATTAGTTTTGGATATTCTTCTATCTATGTGTGAGTTAGTAATCTTCCTTCCTCTATTTTACATTTCCAGAGGGACGGGTTGAAATATTTTGTCAACTAGAAGGTTGGCAATATTGAATATATTTGTATTAGGAAGATTGGTCAAATGATTTGGAATAAGATAATATGAGAGGGCTTAAATGCCAATATTAAAGAAGCATGGATTATTTTGGCGGTCAAGATACAGGAATACCATGGAATTTCATAGAATACCATTTCTATTGATTATCTAGAAAGAGTGCAGAGAAGAGCAACAAAGATGATTAGGGGACTGGAGACTAAAACATATGAAGAACGGTTGCAGGAACTGTGTATGTTTAGCTTAAGAGAAAGAAGGACTAGGGGAGATATGATAGCATTGTTCCAATATCTCAGAGGTTGCCACAAAGAAGAGGGAGTCAAACTATTCTCCAAAGCACCTGAGGGTAGAACAAGAAGCAATGGGTGGAAACTAATCAAGGAGAGAAGCAACTTAGAACTGAGGAGAAATTTCCTGACAGTTAGAACAATTAATCAGTGGAACAGCTTGCCTCCAGAAGTTGTGAATGCCCCAACACTGGAAGTCTTTAAGAAGATGTTGGATAGCTATTTGTCTGAAACGGTATAGGGTTTCCTGCCTAGGCAGGGGGGTGGACTAGAAGACCTCCAAGGTCCCTTCCAACTCTACTATTGTATTATTGTATCTTTGTAGGAGAGATTAGGGTTTCAGCTCTGTTAGTGTTATAGACTCATGTGGATGTATGCTACATTTTACAGCTTAATTTCTTAACAGAAGATTCTATATTCAGTCCAGTTATTGTTATTGATCAAAAAGGACAAAATGGGATTAAAACTTAGTTTTGTTTTAATGATTTTAAATAATCAGGATCTCATTCTACGCCATGTTCATTAAAAAAATAAAATAAAAAAGGCAGTTTTAGCTGTGAAAATGAAGTGAAATTGTAACATACATACTATATGCAAGAAATAATGCCCAATTCATACATCATACTATACCTTATGTTTTAAGCATAGTTTATTGAGAAACCAAATTTGCTGAGCTTATACATAAACTCTAAATCAGTTTAAACATCTATGTCTGATTCCGACACTAAACCAAAACCAAACAAATCCCATTTATAGTTTCATATGATATGTGAAGTAAGAATAGGTACAGTAGAACCTTCAGTCATGACCGTAATCCATTCCAGGACTTCAGTCGGCACCCAATTTGGTCGTGCAACTCGCTTCTCCAGCCGGGCAGAGCTCCATGCACTGACCTAGGGTGTATCCCTAATGTGCTAAGCCATGGGAGCTGGGGAGCAGGCAGAGCACCATGTGGATTGCGCCTTAGGGATACCCCGCCATAGGTCAGTGAATGGCGCTCTGCCCGGCTGGAGAGGGGATTTGCTAGGCAGTTGCTTGTGAGTTTGGTCACCTCATGGCTGCTTCGCCCCTGAGGCTGTGCCCGGCTCTTCGGGAGCCAGTTCACCAGGGAGCAGCCGCCTGACAACCCCAAAACAATAAGCCCTCCCCTATAATAAGCCCAAGGCCATATTTTGTAACTAAAAAAGAAAATAAGACCCTGTCTTATTTTCAGGGAAACACGCTATATATACACACACACACAATTTTTATTTATTTTTGAACAAAGACAAACATAAAAATAAAAAAACCATCTTCCATTACAAATTGTAGAAAGTGTGTCAATTGGTTACAGTATTTCCATGCATCTCTTCCATAGTCATCACCTGCTTTTCATATCAAATTCCATATTTTAGATTCACATATATTCATGTATATCACGATTATTATATCTCAACCTTAATTTGACTATAATTGTTTTTACATCCTTTTATATATAATATTCAAAATCTAGAATAGGATTATATGATAACATTCTATTAAATCATACGAAAATCATCCAATCACAATCTATCTTTATAATGTATTCTAGATAAAGCTTTTAAACCTCCTCTCATATTCTCCATGTGTTGTTTATATAAAATTTCATATTATCGAACTAATATATCTATATGTATTGTTATCATTATTAATCATTATTTAATTATAGCTATTGTCACTTCATTTCATACATACTACTAGTAAACTAAATTTAGCTTAGTTTTTATTATACATTTTCATTGCATCAACCTGTATCTTTCCAGTAATAGTGCAGACTTATATCTCTTGCCATTTGTAGCATTAATATCCTAGTTACTTTCTTAATAAATCTTGCATGAACTTCACCTCGCAACATGTTGTTCCTTTTGTATCTCATAAAAGCTCGAAACCCAGCATCTACTCTTTCTATCAGCTTATCTTTGGTTATCACTGGTGCTTCTGTCAAGATTTCTCTCCTTATCTCCGTCAATTTTTCTCTCTTTTCTTCTTCTGTGCTTTGAAGTCTGGGGTAGAGTTCCAATCCCTCTATCTCCCCTTTCCACATTCTGTTCTTGTTTTTACAACTATGCTCACTTTGTTGTCAGTATCCACAGTTTTCTTATCTCCTTGCTCATTTTTTCTTCTATTTTTTGAACTCTGTCCTCCACATTCTTCATTTGATAAACATCTTCAGTTTTTCCATCATTTTTTTGTTTTTTATTCCATATTCTCCAATCTCTTTTCAATTTTCTCTGTCACAACTAATAGATTTTGAATTTCAAACATAATCATTTGCAATGTTACAGTTTCTTTTTCCTACTGTGGCATTCTTCCAATTTTGCAGGCACTGCCACCATAGTATTTTAATAAACTTCAAACAGGTTCATTTATTATCTTTCAAATCCAAATGTTGTCTTCCCTCCAATAGCTAGTGATAGAACTCCTAAAAAGCACCTGTATAAACAACTAGTGCTCTTCCTACTATCGCTGTCAGTAAACAAACTGAAAGAATCTTGAATCTCAAGTGATCAAAGAGAAAGAAAGAAAAACATGTATCCAGCCTCCAGTCTCTAAGTGGCAGTGTAACTGCTTTTCCTCCTATTGTTACAACCCTCTTTATAATCCTTCTTATTATCTTCTTTATATTCCAAGCTTAAGAAAGAAAAAAACCCTTAAATGGAGGTAAAAAACAATCCAATCAATCCAATCAAGCATTATAAAAAAAGAAGGAAAATTTAATCCATAGGTGTAAGCAAAAGTGAAAAAAGAAGAAAAAATTAATCCATTCAGTTTAAAAAATAGGGAGGCTTTGCAAAAATTCCATCCATTAAAAAAAATAGAAACAGGATAACACACTAAGTTTAATGTCGATTAATTTCGCTGCTTACAGTCTTCTATCTTTGATTTTAATTTAACTTTTTTTGGGAGGGGTAGTCTCTTTTTCTAGTAATAAAATTTCCTCACCAATTCGACACACTTTCTCTTTTCGCTTTCTTCCCATTCCGGAGCTGTCCCAACTTCAGCAGCTTCATTAGCTGCATTTCTGTCGCTGGAAAAAAGGCTATTCCTGGATCTTTCAGGGACTTTGCGGTGTCCCTGAGATCAGCAGGAGGTGCCCTTCTCAATCACCGTCTCTGCAGGACGGTTTAGGTCCGAATGGACTGTCTAGCAGCAGAAATATTGACTGCGATCTCGGAGCACCAAGATTGCACATTGTGCCATCAGCCCTTTTTCCAGCACAGCTAGTATATTGTTCTTATTTTGGGAATAACATATGTTTAACTAGAAAAAAAAACCCATAAATTACTTTGCCTATATTCAGGCCTTGTCAATTCTAGATTCTTTCCTTAGCTCCTCCTATAGCTTCAACAATTTGTCATGCTTATAGGGAGAAATGGGCATTATAGTATAGTGTATCTGAAAAGTAAAATGATCTTGCTTGAAATGAATGTAGTCTTGGACTGGTTTATCAGAATAGAAAAAAATGATAATTTTAGTGAAATAGCTTGCTTTGGCATTGAAAAGATCTAACATTAGACTTTGATTTGGAGGTTTTTCTTCAGATAGCTCCATAATTGATAGTCACACAATAAATGCAGTCACTCCTATGCCTTAAAAAAAGGTAAATTTCAACAGGTGAAGCAAGTTGTTCAGTTCCTACCTTTCTACCTGTTGAAATGACTGTCACAAGATTTTCAAAAACATGGGGAAGTTCTGATACGCAGAAGGAAAAGTGGCATTTTGTTATGAGGAGGAGGAGGAATGGCTATTGCAAAGCACTGTAGCAACCAGGAAATAGCTACCTCTGTGGTTTTTGGTTTGGTGCTGTTTATACTTCCTTTTTCATGTTTAGATTCTAGGTTTAGCACACATAGGAGACAGCCTTAAACTCCATTAGGTTTAGCACACATAGGAGACAGCCTTAAACTCCTTCCAAGCATCTTAAATTATAATCCTTATGCTTCTTAGCCATTGGGTGTGCAATCTGGGAGTAATGGGAAGTAAGAGTGCAATATATCTGGAGTAGATTGGGAAGGCTATGTAGGGAACATACAAAGTGCAGTAGCTCTCATCTACTCCGAGGCAAAGTTTTTTCCCGTTTCTAGGTAGATGCAGGACAGCTTTTCTAAGCCTGCCTCTTCTTAACTCGGCCGAACTGGCTGAAGATGATAGGTACTACAGTTGGAAAGTTCAAGGTGGAAACACTCAGAGGCTGTGCCATTGTGGTCCCGGTTCTCAGCCTCTTTTTAAGCCTCCTCCGCGACCCGCGAAATTTTCGCGCGCGCGCCGCGAATTTCCTTTCCGTCGCCGTTTCAGGCTCTCTTTCCCTCCCTCCCCCCCTCTTGCACGTGAACGCTGAACCCCACCCCCTCGCCGCCGACCCGTCTGGTATCGCCGTCTTCCTCCTCCTCCCCCCCCCCCGCTTTTGTGTGTGCGCGCGCGGTCGACCGCTCGCGCTGACGAGGAAGAAGGCGGAGGAGGCGCGCGCGCGCAAAAGAGAGTGGCTCGCCGCGCCCCTTCCCTGCTCAGTTGCAACCAGCCATTGCCGGGGTGGCTTCCTGCTTACTCGCCTCCCCTCCTTTCCGTTGCTGCCTTTGCAGAACCTTCCCGAGGGCGCAGTTTTCGAGCAGCGGTGGGGGCGGTGGCAGCAGCAACAGCAGCAACAGCAGCATTCACATACATACAGACCCTTTCCTCTCCACCTCGCTTCGGTCGCCATGAATCCCAGCTGCGCCCGCTGCGGCAAAATCGTCTACCCAACCGAGAAGGTTAACTGCCTCGACAAGGTGGGTGCCGTGAAGAGAAGGCGCGAGCCCCGCGGGGGGGGGGGTAGTAGCTTTTGAGGGAATGCCTGTGAGGAACTGAAACGGAGCCGAGGAAGTGGGGGGGGGGGAGAGTCGAGGAGCAGAGGTAGTTGGCAGCCCGGAGGGGAGACCGTTCTGGCTGCTGGTTGCCCGGGTGGGGTGTGTGTATGTGTGTGCGTGTGTGAAGGGAGAGCGATCGCGGGGGACGGTTGGGGTGGAGCGGGGCCGAGATGTCAAGGGCGGGATGGTCGTGTGCGTGGAAAGAGAAGGGAAGGCGGGCCAATTGGAGGAGAGGGACAGGCAAGGCTCCGAAGTGGTGGTGGATTGCCGGAAGGGGAGAGCAGGCCAGGCTGAGGGAAGGAAGCGTGTGGAAAGCACAAAGAGGGCATTTTAGAGAGTGGCCATCGGGGAGTGGTTGAAGGAACAGGACGTGGGTGGATATAAGGTACACGGTATAGCATGAACAAAAGGCGGGCTACGTAGAGGAGGGAATGAGGGAGCGGGGAGGAACCCAGCGCTTCCTAGACGTGGTGTAGCTGAAGCAGGCTTTCTAGGTGTGGAGAGGCAAATCTCCTGGTGGAGCTGAATTACGGTACATGTGCTTTTTGCCAATGTCTCCGTAGGACCATGATTACAACTTAAAAAGCGACTTAATGGTTGTGGGGACAATATAAAGTATGGGGTATCACCTGTAGAACGGCGGTTGGTGACACATTGAAAGCTTGATACTTTGGAGGAGGGGAGGTGGTATTGGTAGCTATTAAGGTTCAGATTCTGCTTGTCATGGATTTATACAGAAAAGAAGTCAATTTTGGAACCGAATCTAAGAGAGTATGAAGAGAATTTGAGAAGCCTGCTGATCTCTAGCGACAGGTGTGCCTTACTGTGAATACAGTAGGCCTGCAAAGAAAGTATGAAATATATTCAACAGTTATGTTATTGGAAGTGTATTTTAGGAAAGATGGAGTGGTAAAGAAAACTAACAGAATTTATATTTTCAGCTTCTCAAAATTATGGATTACGTTGACACCAGTTTGAACTGGGAAATATTGCATAAAGACATTGTGGATTTAGGGAAAGAATGTTAAAAGCAGGGCAAGCTATTGCTAAGTAATTAATGCTTTTGACATTGTTATGGTGGTTATAAATATAGCATCTATAATGTAAAGACTTCTCACTTTATCGTTTTGCAGTAATGTAACTTCAATAAAATAAATTATGCAAATAGCCAAACCTAAGGCTTAGAAAAACTTTGTTTTTAATTTTTCTTAATATATTATTACCTTGCCTAGAAAGCATCTGCTTGCTTATTACTGTATTTTTATCAAAGTACCTGCCCATTTTTTTTAAAAAAAGAGGAATTACAAAATGATTTTATCAAATTATTTCCAGCAAACAAATGAAGTAAAGGCTATATAGAACAGCTGATTTTGATATTGAAGACATTCCAGTTCTGATTTGTCAAAATATACAGGCATTTGAGCCACTTTGTCAATTGTGTGTTTAAGCAAATATTATGACTTTAAATAGTTTTCTTAAGTATTTTAAAAGTGGCTTTAAATGAAGCAGCTATCAAGATAAGCTTTCTACCACTTTTTGCTAGAATTAAAAAACAACTCTGTGTATCAATAGCTAAAAAGAAGATGAACAAATTAGCCATCATCTGTTTTATATTAGATTCTATTCCCTTGCCACTTCCCTTTGGATTGGCGATTACTTCAGTGTTATAGAGTTTATAAGAACAGATTCTTTTTTAAAAATGATTATTTTGCTGTTTTAAAAAAACCTGAGTGGTATTGTAGGGACTTTGCTGTGTATCATGTTTATAACTACAAAGACTTATATGCCTTGCTCATCTTATTGCATATTGGCTTTTAAAAGTTTTTGACTTTTTAGATTCATAGTTGATGCGGCAACTTTGTTTCCCTACTTAATATCCTTTATTAAGGGGAGAGTTCTGTCATAAACTGCAACTACTAATTATATACTACTGAAATAGTGAGGGAGCTAAATCCTAATGAATTTTGAGTTAGATTTATCTTATGTACGGATAGAAGTAGGGAGCTACAGGTTTACCACTGTTGCAGTACACCTTCCTTAAACAGCTTACACTCACAAGTTATTATAAGGTAGGCCTATCAAACTGGCAGCCCACGGGCCGGATACATCACATGCAGGCCACGCCCACTCTGTCTCCGCAAAGGCAGAAAACATCATGATACGTCACGATCCGGCCCGTGAACATTATGTTTAGAATCATCGTTTTTTTTCAAGTTCTATTTTTGTATTAAAAGAATGCAAAAACTATGACATAAAAGCACATTTGGTCAGTTCCCAAAGGTCCAGTCTGTGATTTAAAAACAATGGATAAGCAATGGGTAAGCATTGAAATTTTATTGCATGTAATGTTTATCAATCAGTGATGGCGAACCTTTTCGGCACCGAGTGGCCAAACTGGAGCACTTGCGCATGCTTGTGCATGTGTGCATGCCGGAGCACCAGAGCGCTGAACACCAGTTGGCCAGTGCACACATGCTGGCATTATGGCTATTTTTTTTGGCTGCTTTTCAAGCTGTTTTCAGGGCATTTGGGGGGACATTTTCAGTCTGTTTTGGGGGCCGTTTTTCAGCCTGAAAACCTGCCTGTTTTTTAAACCAGAAGAGCAGCTGGTGATGGCACACGTACCCACAGAGAGGGCTCTGCGTGCCACAGGTTCACCATCACAGAGTTAAATTGTTATGGTTGTCACTCTTCAGCAATTGTGGGTGCGCTTGCAAAGATTAACAGTAAAACAATACATTAGTATTAACAAAATATGACCATGCATTTCACCAGGGACATATATCTTCTGTTCAGGATTATACCTCTCCCAGCACAGGGCCGGGGAAAGAGCCAGTCATCTTCAGGCTCTTTTGAATGACTAGGTTAAGAGTAATACCATTCAGAAAGGAGAGTGCTGCAGTAGATAAGAGACCCTTCCTTGGTCCCATGAGACAACATTTCTTAATAGGTGGGACCAAGCATGTCAACCCTGTTACCTTACAAGATCACAAAAAGAATTGGAGAAATAAATTTCCCCCAAATATTTAAACCCTATTATAATTTTATTTTGCCTTTTTAATATTTAAGTCAAGATGGCAAACATACCTAATCCAGTCCTGATCTAAAATAGCAAAGGAGCAGTGGCGCAATGGTTAGAGTGCAGTACTGCAGGCTACTTCTGCTGATCACCGGCTATCTGCAATTTGGCAGATTTGGCAGTTCAAATCTCACCAGGCTCAAGGTTGACTCAGCCTTCCATTCTTCCGAGGTGGGTAAAATGAGGACCCAAAATTGTTGGGGTTTATGTTGATTCTGTAAACCATTTAGAGAGGGTTGTAAAAGCATTGAAGAGCAGTATATAAGTCTAAGTGCTATTGCTATATCCTGTCTAATATCCTGTCTATTATCATGTGAGGTGCAGTGGGCTTGAGAGCAAGTGTCTGGCTCCAATGTCAGCTACTTCACCTTTCATGCCAAAAACTCGGTCTCATAGTTTCTAAATCATCATATTAACCACTATGCTAGAAAGACTCTATTCCATGTAGGGCTTAATAGATAACAACCAATATCTTCAATTTTATCTGAAAGCCATCTAATAACTATATGGAATCTCTTAACAGGTGGTGTTAGTTGTCATTCTTTCTAATTTAATGGATTTGCTCCATATGCGGATTATTGTTTTGCCTATTTTCTAAATAGTGGCTCATGTAAGTTGTACTTCCTGATAAGTTGCATTTTTTATTAAAGCTCCGTACTAAAGCAAGATCTGAAAATCTCAAATTTATCTGCATTGAAAGTTATAAAATGGCACCTGCATTTTTGTTTGGATACAAGAAATTGGTAGAACAATTTATACCAGGGGTGTAAATTGTATTTCTTTGAGGGCTGGATCAGCATTGTTGTTCCCCATGGGCTGGCTGGTGGGAGGGGAGGGGGGCAGATGGGATGGACGCCTCCTGTAACAACCTGCCACCCAAAATGGGGCATGGGTGTGTGTGCAGCCCCTCAGAGATGGGTTGCTGCCGGATCGGCCGAACCAGTAGTAGCGGCGGCAGGGGGCTCTGCCCACCCGACCAGACACGCGTGTGCACAGGTAACAACATTGGCAACCCACCACTGCAGCCCCCCCCCATTTTCAGCCTGGATAACCTCAAAACGGGGCACGGGGGCCCCATGTGAGGTGCCCTGCACCATGTTTTCTGTCTGGAAGGCCTTCTGCAGCACTTTGTTGCCCAAAACAGGGCACGGGCCCCCCACGTGAGGTGCCCTGCACCACGTTTTCTGTCTGGAAGGCCTTCTGCAGCACTCTGCCGGCCAAAACGGGGCAAATTTTGGCTGGCAGAGTGCTACAGGAGGCTATCCAGGCTGACAACAGAGCACTGGGCGGGGGGTGGGCATGCACGGCCTCCCCGGTGCCTCGTTTTGACTGCCAGTAGCACTGCGGCCCAGATTTAAACACTCTGTGGGCCGGATCCGGCTCATCGGCCTTGAGTTTGACCAAGTTTGATCAAGTATTTATACTACTACCATCTTATATATGGAAAATGAAACATAAAGATTTACTAAATGAATACAGTGACTTAATTTGGGTACTTTTTTTAAATTTTCAAGTTCCTACATGCCAATTGTTAAGCCACACCGTCTATTGTTTAGTTTTGCTATACAGTAAGTATTATTGTATAGAACTACTATGTGAATTTTGTTCTGATGTAACAGTGAATGTAGCATTACATATATTTTTGTACGTAGTATCTATATTTATTTACAAAGATATGCAAGAATGTTCCGTCTCATCTCTAAAACTGGATTTTCATTGCATTTTAATTTACTGAAGACTGTTTATGATTTCATGTATTATGTAAATACTAGGTTAATTAAATAATGAAAAAACATGTCAAAGCTACGATTATATATGATTGTTCTTTGCTCTCCTTTTTGTCAGGGACTAGTCATAATTTTCTACAGTGGCCACATTCAGTGTTACAACATTCTTTGGTCCCTCTTCATCTCAGAATAAGTAACAGAATAACTGTGGTAAGAGGTCTTGAAAATCTTCCAGTCCAACGCCTTGCTCAATCAGGAGGCTCTAAACCACAGTGGCTGTCTTAATTTTGTCTTCAAAATCTCCAGCAATGGAATACCACAACTCATTTTTAAATGACATAACTCATTTTTAAAATGATGGATGAAATATGGTTATTAATTTGAAGCAAATTTTTGTGTGAACTTCGACTGTGGCACACCACTTTTTAGGTTGGAAAGATTGCTATATGAAAAATGTATTTGCCCAATTTTATTGGTAGCTATAGTATTTTGTTACATATTAATGTGAATGATTTATTATCTGATAACAGTATTCAGATTTGCCATGTACTTTATATTTGAGATGAAATTTGCAGTCACTCAAATTGTGTAAATTATGAGGGTAAGAAGGCTTCGGTTTTTAAGACCTATTTGAGACTTCCAGTTGCCCTGCATTTGTTTGGTGATTGAAAACATACAGTTATATATGGGTACACATTAAAGAGGTCCTGGTTTTGGTTATATCAAATGTTCATTGAAAATTAAAAATATATAAAAATGAACTACATGAGGAATTGGGTTTCAGACTCATGTGAAGGTACAAATATGTTGCTCTAGGCAATAAAATGAGGCAGACTTCTCTTCTAATACTGATGAGTCATTATGTGCTCTTGTCATCTAGGCAGTATTTAAAAATTGGGTGTGGTGAATTCCCATATTATTAGCTGACTCCAGGGTACTTTGCAATTATCACTGATTGTGGGTGTTCAGAAGAGTAGCAAATCTAACTATTGTTCTTGATCATTAAATAGTAGTGTACCAATTCTTGCTTGATAGTCTTGTTAGGAAAGCTGCTGTTTTGTCCTTAATGAAAGAAAACAAGTTATTAGATGGAATCTGTCAATAAGAGATCCATATGGGTACAGATACTCTTGAGAAACTTTGATTTTACTTCATATGTTATTTGATAGTTTTCCTAGAATTCTAAAATAATAAAATGCATTACTTTTAATTGTCATGAAAACAAAGTTAGGTCAACAAGCAGAATCTTTACAAAGATTTTAATGGGTAATTTTATACTTGTAATTCCGCTCCAATTCCCCCCCCCCCAAAAAAAAAGTGCTGAAGAAGGATTATCAAGAAAAATGAAGTCCAAAATTATATGTAGTAAATAGATATATTTAATCCATTTTGACATCAAATGGAACCCTTGAAAAGAAATGGAAACAAATTAATTCTACAATATTATTGGAACATGTTATATAAAGTACATTACTAAGTAGTCTAAAGCACATATTACCTTGAATATTTCTCATTTGCCACCTTTTTCTTCTAATCCTGAAAAGATTAGTGTGTTGAGGATGTGGGACGATGCGGAATGAACAGAAAAGGTTATACTAAATGTCCTCTTCTAAATCTAATACTTTGTTGTATCAGCATCTTGGAATTTAGTACTATTTTTAAG
Source organism: Natrix helvetica (assembly GCF_964273705.1). Lineage (NCBI taxonomy): Eukaryota > Metazoa > Chordata > Lepidosauria > Squamata > Natricidae > Natrix > Natrix helvetica. The sequence goes on from NC_138554.1 coordinate 38,290,039, forward strand.
TATTTAACTGAATAATTCCCATCTGTTTTCTGTAAAATTGTTGCAGAAAACTATTGTGAATTTTTTTCAGAATCGTAATCATCTTATTCTTGTCATCTATTATTGTATTGCTTTATTGTCTCCCAAAGTACTCCTCATATTTATGTCCTTATGGTACAGAATGATGTGCCCCCTCTCAAAAATTATGTTCTAGGATCTTCATAGCATTTAAAATCAAAGAAATGACTGAGATGCTTAGCTTCCATGTTATGGTTTAATGCAATTTCAGTTTAGGCAGTTAAACCAAAAAAAAATATTATTTTACTACATGGGCTCTCCAGTTCAGCTTCTATTGTGAATTGTAGTCCTCAATTTACAACCACACTTGGGACTGGAATTTCCATCCTAAATCATACCATTATTAAGCAAGTCATTACATGACCAGACCTGATTTTGTGATAATTTTTACTAAATTAAGTGAATCTCCTGCTCATTAATTAAATACAATTTCCTCAGTTGATGTCGCTTATCGGAAATGGTTAGGAAGGTTTCAGATGACCGCAGAATCCTGCAATCAGTTGTAAATGCAAACCAGTTGCCTAGTGTCCAAATCAGTGGTGTGATGGTTGTAACTTCGAAGATCCATTGCGAATCACTTTTCCCAAGGCCATCATAAGGTTGAACAAATGGTCGTAAATTGAAGATTACCTGTATATTCTTTCCACTATCAGAATAATTGCAGGTGACAATTCAGTGCTATGTTTTCTCAGTTCAGAAATTTCTCTGCCTATTTCAGAAGACATAAAATTTTCCACTTAGAAATTGCTAGCATGAACTAACTCTACTGTTAATTTTGATAATAAAATAGCTATCTTTCAAACCAATGGGAAATTTGGTTTTCTTAAATATCAGAATAGTATTTCTGTTGTAAGATCACATAAAATAACTTCCATTTGGGTTAACAAATTTGAGTTAATAAATTTAGTAGTTACAAACTAGTTATTTTAAGAACTTACTACTGTTTTACTAACTAAATAAAATACATGTTTTTTCTGGACTTGTTCAGTTTTTGTTTACAAAAAAAGTTTTGTTACATTTGAGCAACATAAAGTTCTTACAGTGAGCGTCTATCTAAAAAATCCATCAGGAATGTATGACTGGTACAAAGATATGTTATCTTTGGATATACATTTTTAGTTAATTAATCCACTTGAAATGTTTCTTATATTTCCATAGTACTGGCATAAAGCATGTTTTCATTGCGAAGTATGCAAGATGACTCTCAACATGAAAAACTACAAGGGCTATGAGAAGAAGCCATACTGCAATGCGTAAGTATGCTTTTCAAAGTTTTGCTCTCATAATTTTAGAGATGCACAAATCAAAACTATTTTGTAAGGAACTATACATTTATAGATCTTGGTTGAGATCTTAAACCATTTGCAGATAAGCAATATGAAGAAAAAAACTGATTGAAGAATGTTCTCCTAGCATTCTTAGTCCTATGCAGTGCATTTTAGTTTTCCAAATTTCTAAAATGGACTGTGTTATGCTTTCTATTTCTTTATAAATTTGAAATTAATGGCAATGATATATTAAATGACAGTGATACCAGCATGACATGTCTTGCCAAAGAAAAATACTGGTGTCACTGTTGGTTAATAAGTTTGTAACAAAATATAAAAGGAACACTTGTGCTTTCACTAAAAGAAAAAAAAATCAGAAATAATTCCTTAGCAATAATCTAATTGCCAAGAGATTTGAGACTGAGGAACAACTGTGATAAAGCAAAGTGGTAATCACAGAAGGAATAAGAGCTACAAGATGAACATATTTAAACATGCTTTGGAAAGTAATAACCAAGTTACTGCAAGGGAAATTTTAGTCAGCAGTAAGGAGCAGAGAATGTTTTGTGAGAAATAGCCTTATTAAAAAGAAAAACTGAGAGCGAGTTACAATTAGAATGAACTTTTTAAATGAAGAGCAGTTATGTATACATTTAAGCAGAAATAGGTAATATGAAAAGCATAGCTGCTAACTGAGCAATAATATAAATTGCAATTACTGTTTCCTCAGATCTTGGTCTTCTGGTGGCATTGTTTATTTGGGTTGCCATAATATCTTCTAAATATATTTTTTAAAATAGGTGAACAGGTGTTCTGGATGGTGCTGAGCCCATGTTCCAAGTACTCAGAAATAGCCTTTGGAGATAGGCTTGGAAGGATTGTATAGTTGTACGGTGTATTACAGATAATAAAAGCTCCTTAATAAGTTTTTTATTTGGTAAAAATATTATTAGTTGATTTCCTAAGTAAATTTTTTAATACTGTAATCTAATTTAGGATGATATTTCTAAATTTTAATATAGGAAAGGCTTTCTGTTTATATCACTGCTAAATATATAACATGCTTTTTGTATGTATGTATGTATGTATGTATAAGTAAGGGAAGCATGAGTAATTTCAGTGATATTGATCTTCTTTGGAAATGAAAACATTATTATTTAAAAATAGGAAGACAAAAACTAAAATTAGCTGTGGTAAATTTTCAGAATTCATATAAAAGCTAATGAAATGTTTGCCTGAAATCACTGGACCACTTCTGCTATTTGGATTCATTTAAACAAAAAGAAAAAAGATTAAAAATAATATTTAATATTAGCAACTTCTGTAAGGCTGTTTTCAAAGTAAGAAGAAAGTAGTTATCTGGACTACTGTAACGCTCTCTACATGGGGCTTCCCTTGAAATGCACCCGGAGGCTACAGTTGGTCCAGAACGCAGCCGCGCGGGTAATTATGGGGAGTACTAGGTACTCCCATGTGACACCGTTCCTGCGCGAGCTGCACTGGCTTCCTGTGGTCTATCGGGTGCGTTTCAAGGTTTTGATAACGATCTTCAAAGCGCTCCATGGCTCAGGACCTAGTTACCTGCGGGATCGTATTCTGCACCATACATCCCTGCGACCAATCCGCTCGCACAGAGAGGGTCTCCTCCAGGTGCCGTCCACCAGGCAGTGCTGGGGGGCGGCGCCTAGGAGTAGAGCCTTCTCTGTGGCGGGCCCAGCCCTGTGGAATGACCTCCCCCCGGATATTAGGAATACCTCTGACCTCCGCTCCTTTCGTGTAAAGCTCAAGACCCACCTATTTCAAGTTGCTGGCCTGGCTCTACTCTGATCTAATTTTATCGCTCCTGACGGGTTTTTTATCTGGGATATTTTAATTGCATCCAATTTACTTAGGGGTTTTTAAACATTGTGTTTTTACTTGTTTTTATCTACCAATTCACCTCCTCCTAGTATATGTTTTGTATATGTCTCGGTATATGTTTTTGGTATATGTATGTTTGTCTGTATATTTATTTCCTATGTTTTGTTGTACGCCGCCCCGAGTCCTTCGGGAGAGGGTGCGGCTAAGAAATAAATATTTATTTATTTATTTATTTATTATTTATCCTCTGCTAGTAGTACTATGAACTGCACATTCATAGCTGTGGGTGTTGCAGAGTACAGAATGTTCCTTATTGGGAATGGTCGTTTTGAATGTTCCATTACTTGTACAACAAAATAAAATACATGTCAAACTTGGGACAAAATAGGATATTTTATTCCAGATTATTTTGAATGTTCAAATATGCCATTGTTAAATTCTCTAAATCCACCAAACCATGGTGAATATATATTTGCCAATAAAATAGCAGTTACGGGTTACATTTCTACTGCTGTTGACTGGAGCTACTGAAGAAAGAAAGTCTTAGGTAAGAAAATTTATTAGGATAATAAATTAAATTCATTACTATTTGCCCAGTAAATAAATCGAATGCTGGGTATGGATGTGTTTGTTTGTTTTTGCTCTGTGAAGTTAGGGTTAAGGATTTGTGTTGTAATAACTATTATCCTATAAGTGTAATTAAAATGAAATATTTCACCTCTATAGTAGAGGAAAAGAAAGTTGCTTCAATAACTGAAATGAAAAACTGAATTGGTGCTGCCGCCACAGCTATTGATTCACTCAATTGATACTTACGGTAGAAACTTAACATACAAACATAAATGAATGTTTTTGTCACTGCTGTTACCAGCATTTCTATTTCAGACTAGATCATGGATGCTTTATAGCAATAGGTCCAAAAATTGAAGATGTTCCAAATGTACAAAGTTCATAGATTATCACATTGATTGATTCTGTACAATAAAACCATATGTCAGTAGTGCTGCAACCAACTAAAAATTGCCAGTAAAATCAAAAAATGGCATTTGAGATGCTTTAGGAACATTTGCAGAACGGGCCAGTTTTTCACCCATGCAAGATACTCTAAGAGAACATAACCCCATGGAAGAACATTCATTGCAGGACACCAAGGAAAATCTGGATAAAGCAAATTGTAATTGGTTTAGCCCATTGCAAGCTGGTTTTGAATCAAGCCAAAAGAACAGCAACGGACAAAGTACTTTGGCAAAGCATTGTATCAAATGCCTTCGGCTATGTAGCATCGTATCATATTGTCTTACTGTGTGGTTTGCATATTATTTTGGATATTATTACTTCCTATTTTGGCTAGGAAGCCTATGCAGAGTGGTGAGGACAGCGGAAAAGATTATTGGAAATTCATTTCCTATTCAACTCTTAGCTTATAAGCAATGCTTGACCAGAGTCCACAGTTCAGGTAGTCCTTGAAGTACAATAGTGCATTTAGTAACCATTCAAAGTTACAATGGCATTGAAAAATGTGACTTATGACTGCTTTTCACAGTTAAAGCCTTTGCAGCATCCCCATGATCATGTGATCAAAATGCAAGATTCTTGACAACTGGTTCATATTTATAACCATTGCTGAGTCCCAAGGTCATGTGATCACCATTTCTGACTTTCTCACAAGCAGAGACAATGGAGTAACACTAAACTGTGTTACTAACTTACCAGCTGTAGCGATTCACTTAACAACTGTGACAAGAAAGGTTGTAAAATGGGGCAAAACTCACTTAACAAATGTCTAACTTAACAGATATTTTGGGCTCAATTTTGTTCATAAGTTGATGATTACCTGGAGTCCCTTAACAATCACATTTGCGTAACCATGGTGATTTGCTTAATGACTGTCATAAAAGTTGTTGTGAAATTGGATCTGACTGGACTTATGGTAACAACAATGTACAGTAGAAGTTGTAGTCTCAGTTGTGGTCATAGGTTACACAGCTTATATATTCCAGGAGAACATTTTAAATGAACCTTCTTTTTTCTGGTCTCAGAACAAAACATTTTACTTGAGATACTATTTGCTTCAGAATTATATTATGACTAGACTTTAATCATGTGACAAACCAATTCCAACCCCCATGAATAAGAAAATTTGGATAAAAAATTTGGCCTCTGAAAAATTATTGATATTATAGAATTACTCTATTTTTGTATAAGAATAAGCAGATTCTACAAACTATTTTTCCATTAGAACCCTAAAAACTATTAAGTAGTCACAAGTATGAAATTGTGGCTTATGTAGGTGGACAGTTGCAAAAAAAAAGTCTTCTGAATACATGCTAATCTTATTATTTTCAGTAGTAGAACTGAAGCATGCATATAAATCATATCCCTTGTTTACAACAATCTAATTTAGAATGCAAAACAAGCCTTTTCTTTTGGAGTTAGAAGCCTTTGCTTTATTTATTAAATTATATTACATATCTACAATATCTATACACTCTAGGATACTTTTTGCTACTCATGCCTCATATTATATTTGGGTTTAAAATGTTCTTTGTCTAAACCACTGAATCCAAATGTAAAACCTCAAATGCTAGTTTTAGTATATAGAAAGTAAATTATATTATGGCAGAGCATATTCATGGTTTGACATAATATTGTGGGAGTGAACTGCAACTATGTTCAAAGTTGCTTACAAGGTTCTCTTTTCTAAACAACCTCCATAAAATTTGGAATTGAACAATGAATGTCCTATCTTTTGGGAAGGTTTGAAGAAGAAAAAGGGCTACGTTTATACTGGCTGAAGCAAGTGTGCTTCTTCAAATATGCTTCATACAGACTTTCTTCTGTCCATTTTCTGGATTTGTGCCCAGTTTTAAGTTTATTTCTCAATGAGAGCAATAAAATGAAAGCTGTGCTTCCTCTCTACTGTCATGGTGCCATATAGTAAGTTGAACATAACTTTCCAATGGGAGCTGTTGCTTTTTATGCTCTCTGAGGTTTTTTCTCATTGGTGTAATAGGGCGAAGGGGCACATTTAGTGCAATCTCAAGGACTTACTTCATAGTCTCTTCTGTCAGTGCAAATTGCCACATGTCCTTGGATTTAGAAAACTGATCACAGTTGATGCTGAAGACAGAGCAAGAAACTGATTTAAAGTGGAAATAACGACATGAGGCATCATTTCCTATTGTTAAAGCTGTTATACAATGGAACAGATTCTCCCAGGATATAGACTTTGTTTTGCTGGAACAGAGATTGAATAGATATAGTAATTCATTATTATAGAATCTGTCAGGGATTCTATAATAATGGATTACTATGCTGATAGGTAGTTGGATTAGATCAGTGGGTCTCAGACTTGTGTTCCATGGGCAACATACGGTCCTACTTTACAAGGACAGAGGCACAGTGGTAAAGAATGACTTGTTTGTATAACAAAAGGCTGGCAAAAGGGTGGAGCAGCTGCTTACTGAACTTGGCTTCAGGTCCTCCATTAGTCAAGGAAGTGGAAATGATGGTTGAGAAGATGGCTATGGTGGTCCTCCCTCATTAGTCCATTGCAGCTAGGCTAGGCTTCACCTCTGTTATAGTTTCTCCTTCTCGTAGCCTGAGAGCAGATATATTCTGGTCCCTTGTTGACATGACATCCCAAGGAATTGGCTGTGGGGTAGATGCTTGAGAGTTGGTGATACATTCTATGGGATTCGTTTCTCAGCATTCATGTATAGATATATACAGGTAGTCCTTGACTTATAACAACAATTGAGCCCAACATTTCTGTTGCTAAGTGAAGAATTTATTAAGTGAACTTTGTCCCATTTTATAATCTTTTTTGCCACAGTTGTTAATTGAATCACTCTAGTTGTTAAGTTAGTGACAAAGTTGCTAACTGAATCTGAGTTCCCTATTGACTTTGCTTGTTAGAAGATCGCAAAATGTCATCACATGAACCCAGCACACAGCAAGTGTCATAAATATGAACCAGTTGCCAAGTATCTGAATTTTGATCATGTGATCATGAGGATACTGCAATGGTCATAAGTAAGAAAAATTGTCATGTCACTTTTTTCAGTGCTTTTGTAACTTTGAACAGTCACTAAACTGTTGTAAGTTAGGACTACCTGTGTTAGTGGATTGCGTTCTTGTGTTCAGTGGATTCACTGACTGAGTTTCCTTTAAAATTCAGATTTACCACTACCTTTAGGTGCTTGGAGGTTAATAATTTTGGAAAAGAGGCATAAGTGGAATGAATGGAGATCTGATGCGGCACTTTTTTAAAATGGAAAAATATAATGGGGTGGGTTTTTTTGCAGGTTTCGTTCTTGAGAGCAGTTCACTACTTCTTCAAGAATGCTCCTACTAGTTGGAAGTGTATTTACTGTATTTTTGGACTATAAGACGCATCAAGATTTTGAAGAGGAAAACAAGAAAAAAATTGTTTTGCCCTCCCTTGTCCCCAGGAGCACTCTTCAGGCCTTCTAAACCCACTGCACATCCCATTCCTATGAAAAACAGGCCCATTTTCATGAAAAATGGGCCCATTTTTGCCCCCCCCCAACCTCCTATGCATCCTGTTTTTGCCCTCCCCAGCCCCTAGGAGTACTCTGTAGGCCTCCCAAACCCTCTGTGCACCCTGTTTTGGCAAAAAAATGGTCCCGTTTTTGCTAAAAACGGGGCCGGGTTTCGGGAGGCCGAAAATGGCCATATTTGGTGTATAAAATGCACCAACATTTCCACCCTCTTTTTTGGGGGGGGGAGTTTGCTTTTATCCCTCAAATGTTGGGTCTTTATTAAGATTGTTACTGCCTAATAATTGGGGTTGGGGTTCACTTCATCTCAGAATGTGGAGTTGAATAATGGTGGAGATATTGCCAGATCAATGGCCAGAATGCAGTTCTGGAGAGATATTTTTATTTTACAGAATATTTTTTTTAAAAAAAATTAAATAAATTTGGTGGCACACCATGATGGTGATCATTTTCTTAATTTTCAAGTTATAAGAGAGTTTTTTATTGCAGTCTTTAGTATCACTGTCTTTAAGCTGGTCCTTGTGTGGCACTCTGGTGATTTGAATTTGAGATTTCTGAACTAGTAAATATCTTCGATGTCTTCGAACCTTAAAATAGAAAAAGTTGGGTTTCTTGGTGGTATTCAGTAAATTAAACCTTAGACAGAAATAGATGGTTTTATTTCCAAACAGCAAAAAGTGATAATATTGTTTACAGTTATTTGAATAGAAGATAGTTAGGAGAAGATGTCTTGCATGTAACCCATTGAGTCAGTTCTCTTTATTTCATTAATGTACAGTATTAACAGGCAGGAAGCAAGTAACCTCGTTGCAAAGCTATTTCCTCTGCCCTCCCTTATCCTGGGAGGAAGACATACTGTTCCTTTTTACAAAACAACTATTTTAAAACAGTAAAATATATTTTGTTTTTATTGGAATCTGTAAAGTTGGAATAGTGCTCTTGGCTGATTAAAGCTGCGATGTCCTTTTCTAGCATTCTAGGAAGAAATCAATGTGTGTGTGTGTGTATGTGTATTTGTAGGTGTATGATAATGAAACAACTAAGTGTTCATTTAAATTATGAGTTTGGCCTTTATATACAGCTGGGAAATATGCAGAGGAGTTGAATGTTGTGGAAGTTTAGAGAAATATCTTATATTTTAAACATCAGGGAAAAATGATACCTAATGTTTTATTGCCAAGCGCTGTTCATTGGTACATATAGCAGTTCTGTTTTAATATGAATAGCACTGTTTTTATTTGAATTCTTGTTGTATCATTAATACAATGACATTTTTTATAAAGGCTCTAGAGCCTGGGGAGGGCGAAAAATGGCTTTAAAAAAGGGTGACTCTAGAAAGAGTGCAGAGAAGAGCAACAAAGACGATTAGGGGACTGGAGACAGCTGTCAGGGCAGCGCCTCGCGTGCCCTGACAAATGGCTCCATGTGCCACCTGTGGCACGTGTGCCATAGGTTCGCCATCACTGGACTAGGCAATCAACAAGAAACAACATTGTCTCAAAGGTTTCTCCTCTCCCCCCAAAACCCCCAGACATAAGATGATAGAATAAGAAGGGGTTTGAAGAAAATTATAAATATGGGATAATGTTTCTTGATGTACTAGAAATTCTATGTAGCAGAATAATTGAATTGCTTTTGTGAACTGTGAACTTGTTGCAGTTACATGATAGAAGCCTGGAATAATGGGTATATGACAACTTTCTGCTGCTTATATTTCTGCTAGCAAGAAATTAATTGAGATCTGTTCCCTGTGCTAGATTTCTTTTTTGTCTCTTACTTCACGGCTGTTGCAGTAGCAATTTAAATTTCCAGGATTGATTCTAAAATACTTTTGGAAAGCACTAAACATTAGCAATTGTTTTGAGAAGTCAAGAAAAAAAGGTAAAAATTATGAAAAAAAGAGGGGGGGGGTTCATTAGGTCGCTAGACAATCACTGGCAGCTTTCTGATTGCAAAAGATCAGCTTGTTTTGTGTAAGTTCAGTATTCAATGGCCTAAAACTCAAGTAGACCAAATTTGGATTTAAATAGTGACTTCTGAAATCCGGGTACTACAATTTGAGTAATTTGAATATTAGCTGTATACATAAGTATGTACTCGTTTTTTGTAAAAAATAAAAATATCTTTTATCAGGTATCCTGTTTTTATTCCTTGCAGTTCTTTATAGATAGGTTACATGCAAGGAATTAAAGTTTGAGGTATCAATATCTTTATGGTACAGAATTAATTAAATCAAATAGAAAATGAAATTTTGACAAATTTTATTTCAAATTCAAATTGTTTTGCTGCACTTAATGGGAGAAATTACTTCTGCTTTAGGCTGCAAACACTTTTAAAATAAAAGACCTGGAATTGGCATTAATTGTGCCAGAAAATATGATATAATGCCTCCATAGTTGGTGGCTTTGGAACTTTTCAAAAGAGCTCTGAAAGGACACTAGGCAATCTCTTTCATAGATTCTGAGTAATAATTACATTTTTCTAGGCAGTTAACTGTCCTGATTAACTCAAGATCTGCTCCCAGCTTTATCCACCCTGAATAAACATTAGAAATGTGCATGTTGGTTCTTCTGTATCTCCTTTAATTTTGAGCACAATAGATAAATGCCCATACTGATGATTTTGAAGCATGTTAATGGGATAACTGTTTTTGGTAGAAGATTTTCTTTAGCTTTTCACCACAGGGTTGATTTTTAGTTTGGTGCATAAACTTTGCATTATATCATTTGGTCTAAATATGGTTTTATGACTTGGATTATTTATTTATGTATTATTTTAGTGATTTAATTTATGTAGCCTATCTCAGCTGGTGGGTTGATTATATTAGGTTTTTTTACTTAGAATATAATCATGTATTGCAGTAACCTTACAACTGATATTAGCAAGCCCATTTACCATCTTTAACTTCTTAGCATACTAGCATTGAATAACTATAATTTATACTTCAATGTCTATTAGTTGCCACAGTTTATTTTTCTGCTGTCTGTCTCTCTGATTTTTTAAATCTTTGAGGGTGTCCCAATGACACCTGCTTGGAACCAATTCTGACTGGAACAGTCTATAAATCCTGCAAAAAATATAAATACATATTGAAGTCAACTATTTTCTTAGAACAAAGAATTTAAACAGTGGAGGTTGTTATTCACTGAATGGAGACTATTTGTCAACAATATACAGAGCATTTCATAGTCCAAGAAAGCAAAAGGTAGCTCATAGATGGAGGGAGTTAAAGTTCTATTGCTTCACTGTTTTGTATCAGGACATAGAGATTATTCATTCATAAAACTTGATGATACTATACTCAAAAACCTCACAGACATTTTTCACTAGTTTAGCTACAAGTTGTTATGCTCATTCTTTGTCATTATTGGGTAAATTGAATCAAATATACTTATTTTATATTAGTTGTAAAACATCCATTTAAGACAGGATGAGTTAGGGAGAAAATTTGAATTAGTAATGGAAAGATAATGGAAAGATAAGGAATAGGTAAGGCAGCAGGAAGATACTGGGAGAATGGTAGAAACTACATTAGAATTGATTGTTGCCTGATTTAGACAACTGGAAAAGAAAGTTCAAATTTTGCACAAGGACAAAAACTGTTACACAAAATAATATGCACATGTAACTTGTTTGTTTTTTGGTAAAACTACTGTTTCCCTGCCACTGAAATTTTGTTCATTTATTGTTTAATTTATTAGGGCTTGTTTTCAAGTTTGACCTTGCAGCATTGGGTTAAAAGTTTATTCGTTAAAGTGATTCTAAACAATTTTATAGTGTTTGTGGGCATATCCTTCTGACCTACTTAATTGTCTACAGCGCCTTAAAATAATATCTTTTCTATTTCTTTGTAAACTCATCATAGTTTTAATTGGCCATTGGTAATAACTGTGATCATCTAATACTGGTTAATAAGGAACTAATTTTCTCCAAGTCACTGTTGTTATGAGCTGTCTCTTTTCATGCCGCATGCATACACCATTTTGGCACTGTCATAAGTCATAGAACAAAGATATGCACAAAATAAATCAAGCTATAACATGCTCTTGTGCAGATCCTTCCAGTTGCTTCATTTATTAGCAGATTGGTATCTTATGCATCCATCAAAATAGAATCCTATACAAAAGAATATATGGCTGATGCTGAGTAATGGTACAAAATTTAGTACACTACATATCTGATTTCAGTAATAAGGATTGAAATTTTATGAAAGTGAATTTTTAACAGAAAATATATTAATAGAACAATATGAGTATTGCATTTAAGTGTTTAGAGTTATTTTTTAAATAGATTAAAGCTGAGATTTTCAAATTTAAATTTTGACTAATTATTTTTGTAATCTTTCAGGAACCGAAAATACCATCAATAAATTGTAAATACTCTTACTATTGATGGATAGAAGTATCTTGAATTGCTAATAAATGCTCATAATTCGTTCAGAAGCCAAAAAGTGAAGGAAACCTAGAAAGAGGAGTAGTTAGTACTGTTTCCTTAAATAGCTATTGGCTAGTTCAGATTAAGATTAGACACTGTTAATTCTACTTTATTTATTTATTTATTTTGCAGACATTATCCAAAGCAGTCCTTCACTATGGTGGCTGACACTCCAGAGAACCTGCGCCTTAAGCAGCAGAGTGAACTTCAGAGTCAAGTAAGGCTTTTAACTGTTTGTTCTCATTAGGCAGGGTGCTGTATGCTAGCAATTGCATTCCTCCAAACTATACTCAAAGAAGATTTTAGTGAAGAAGTCAATATCTTAAAAAGAGAGCATGGCTTGATGCTTAAAAATCAAAACTGCTTTACCTTCCCCTTATTACCAGAAGAAAAATACAGAAATGAAATAAAATATAAGCTGTTAACTCTACAAGAGATAACACTTATGATGCAACGCATGAAAGATAGTATCATAAAACTAGCTCAGGAATCCAGAGCATGAAAGTACAATTGTGAAAGTCCTTATATACCTAATAAGAGTGAGAAGGATGAATCAAGGTATAAACATGGCAGATAGTTAAGTTATGAAGAAGTAGGGTGATATGTGCAGAGATGAAATAGCATAGAGTAATAGGATTGAGAAGATTCAACCTGAAAGAGAAATTCCTCTATTCAGCATTGAGGACTGTACCTTGTGAATTCTCAAGAGCAGCAATAGTTGAAGCTCTGACTCCATCAGTCCTTTGCCTGAATCTCATTTATAAAGGTGTAGAGTCATACTATGTTGCACAGAGCAAAACTAGATAAAGAATTGTAAAACATTTTTTGCATACTAGGAAAACAAAGTATGCATTTGAATGCAGAAATAAGTTTATTATAGTATTAAAAAAATCAGATTTTATTCCTAAATCATCATACAAAATTTATCTGGATGTTGTTCGGTACGACGCCTTAGCAAGCCAAATCATCTGTATTATGTATTATTTTGCAATAAAGATAAGAATGCATATCAAATAATAAATGGTTACATTCAAAGGCTAGTAGAATACAGTAGTCCTTAACTTATGACCACCATTGGGAATAGAATGGAAATTTTGTCGTAGTTGGGTGC